>NW_010246564.1:22837-28681 GCF_000690775.1 Eurypyga helias
TTAGCCATTGTCTCCTGTTATTACACAGTCCCACATTTCTGCCTCTCGCAATCAACTCCTGGGAAAAAGAAAGGTGCTGTACTGCAAATCTTAGCACGCTCAAAGTCCCCCACTGGCCCTCCCAAACCATGATTTTGACAAAATGAAACATGAATATCCCCCCTCCCCCTTTTCTATTTCTTTTAAAAAACTTCTCACATTGCAACACCTCTTTCCGGATGCTGCAGGATTCGCAGTTACTCATTTGGTGCACAAAAAGCTCTGCCTGTGCACAAACCATTGTGGCCACAGGCCAGGGAAACTGCACTCATCCTGGGGGCACTGTTCCCCACATAGGAAATACTCGGTGTGAAGAGCCCTCAGCCAAGGCGTTTGCTCTCCATCCCATTCAGTAGATGCTGACCCGTAAAACATGACCTGTGTCATATCCCGAAAACACAGAGAATGACAGATTTCCATGCTGAAGTAGGGATGGAATTTGGGAAGGATGACAAGGAAATGAAGAAGAAACGTTCTCTCAGCACTGTGAAACAGCCCCATGTGCAAAGCTTTCACATGCCGGGAGATCCCCAACATGTGCCGGAGCTGATGGGTCACAGAGACGGCCGAGTACCTCCTTGGCAGGCAGCAAGGAAGGCATGGGGACATGTCCCAGGAAATCAGTAAGTGAAAGCCATGTCCACCATCCACCAGCACAGAGTGGCCGAACCGCCACCCTCAACGCAGCAGTCGGGGAAAAAGCTCTGCCTCCCCACCCCGATGCCCTCCTGCACCCCACCAAGGGTTTTCCCTGGGTGCTGGCACCACCACGGCATCCTGCTCCCCGGCGCCACGGCCCCAGGCGTTAATAGAAACCAAATTTACGACGCTGTCCCATGTAGTCATGCGGAGCTGAAGTCATCTAATGGTTTTCTGGTTTTCTTTTTTAATTTACTTTCTTCGGGTTTTTTTTCCTTTTCCTTCCCCTCCCCCCTTGCTTTCCAAGCATATGCTGAACAGCAGCCTACTGCCGCGTGCAGACATCTGTGCTGCAGCCAGCCCCGGCCCCGGCAAGCCACCGCAGACTCTCCTTTTGAAGCCCTAATGGAGTTTTCTCCAGCAGTGTTCTCCCCCTGCAAGTCCAGGAGCTGGAGACGGTAGGAAGGGCTTTAAACCCACTATTCCTCTCATCGCAGGAGGCTCGGTGGTTACTCCTACTACGAACCCCCCTTGCTGCGCAGCTGGTCGGTCATTGAGCTCCTTGGGCATGGCATGAACATGCACGTGGGAAAATCCCCCCCCGAGCTATAGGGAAGAGGTCGCCAGGGATGTGCCTTTAAAATATCACTGTAAGGATATTGCAATTCCTTCTCTCTCACTGCAGACTCCCCTAGGAAGAGACCCCAGGGTTTAGGGAATGGGGGTGAAGGGGACGATGCCCGAAGGTAAGCAGATAGGGGCGTGGTGGATGTTAAGTGACATATCTTGTCCACACAAAGGAAAACAAAATCCAAATAAAGTGACAATATGGCCTTTAATGGGTCCATTTGACCCCTCAATACCCCTATGCAGCAATTCTTCTGAAAAGAAATCAAGGCCATTTTAATTCAAACTGGAGGAGAAACAGATCAAATTTAACAAAGGCCGTTTTAATACCAATGAGGCTGCTCCCAGCTCCGCCGTTTTAATACCAATGAGGCTGCTCCCAGCTCCGCTAATGCACTTGGTCACGGGGGCAAACACCTCCCCAGCCTCCCCCTGCTCAAGGTTAGGACCGAGCACTCACTGGCAACAGACACACTCGGATGGCTTCTGTAAGGGAAGGATGTGTCCCAGGATTAATTCACATTATGAAATGACCAAGAAAAAACCAGCTAGTCCTGGAAGAGAAGAGCCATTTGGCTTCTTAAAGGAAAAACACCTTTTTTTTGGCATGGGAAATCCAGATTTGGGCTTGGTGACCCCTCCCTCAGCACAGCTCCAGCAGCGAGCTCGCGGCACAGTCCTTCCCAAGCTCTGCTTATGTCCCCTCTCCAGCCATCCACACAGCAGCAGGAGGTTGGAAAAGACAACAAAACCAACCCAGCTGCTGATTTCCCACTGCAGAAGGGCACTTGGTGGTGGAGCTGGGTCCATGGGGTGCAGGATTTGGGTCACAGACCTTGGAACAGCCAGTGAGACCCTTGCAGAGCCATCAAATTGCCATATCCCACCAGCTCCCTGTCTTGGAGGCTCCCTGCCAGGAGAGGAGTGTCTCCACTTTGGCCAAATCTCTCGTTTCTGTTCTGCAATGTATTTTACAATGACCACTGCGGGTCCACGGGAACTCAGCAGGGTCTACAGATGGTCAAAGCCCAGCATCAAGTAAGGTACTATATCCTATTTCAAATCACCTAACATAGGGGTATTTTCGTATAAAACTATCTCAAATATTAGGAAGTGGTTTGTGGGAAATTCTACTGAGAATATGTTGAAAGATACACAGAATTAGAAATGCACAGATACGGAAGTTGGACAGAAACAATGCAAACCAACCAAACAGCTCCAGATGCTGTTTGGATGGGGTGTGTTGTTCATACTAGAATCCCTATTCGCTTCCTTCTAGTTTGCTAAGACATAGGCTTTACCATCAAAAATTCTGCGTTAAAGAAGGGCAGAGGTAGAAGTAGCTGTCTAAAGCAGCATAAATAAAAGGCAAAGAAAAAGATGGCTTATTTTTGGAGGACAAGGAGAAGGCCCAGTCTGCTGTCAACCAATAAACTACACTTTGATAGGAGCATTTTGGGGATCTTGCAAGAACTGAGAAGAGGAACCACTTCTCATCAGTGTTCCTGATCAGAAAACTCATCCCATTACCTAGCATAACCCACCCAGTACAATCTCAAACTCTGTGCCCAGGCCTTGAGCAATCAGAGCAGGCATGCAGAAACCGGAATGACAGCCCCAGCTACTGCACAGCATGACTCCAGGCTGAAAATGCTTTTGCATAAGACTCGCTGGGGACTTCTGGGCAGGAGATGCCCACAGGGATACCGAGGCTTAGGGTAACTGCTTGACCCATCACTCCTTGCCACGGACATTGCCGTCAGCCTCCAGAAGCTCCCATTAGCCTCTTGGGCCAAAAGGAGCAACTGGTTTTGATCAAATTAACCAAACATTCAGCCATCAAGCATGGTGCATGCATTAACTTCATGGTTCAAAACCCCCCAAATCCTCTGCATCTAGGAAGACCTATCAATGGTGCAAACCTTCTCCCCAGCTCAGTCCAAACCTCAAAGGCACAAGGTCGCCATGTCTTGCCATCACATGCTGGTTGCAGAGATGGAAGTGGACATTAACCTCCTTAAGGTGACCAGCAAGGGACTGAGCACCAGCAAGGTTAATTCTTTTGCTCTCAGTCAAGTTTTTGCTCCTGTTCAACTCCTACTAAAACCAGCCAGACCAGTCCAGCTCTGGGCTGGCCTTGACACCACAAAGCCACTGCCAGACCTGGGAAACCCATGGCTGAGGACATCTCCAACGGGCATGCTGGGCATCTCGACACAGTACTGAGTGCTCACTCAGAATGATCAGAGTACCCAGGACCCTGGCAATTAAACCCTGCTTTGAACTAGCCCAAAGTAGGAGCTGGCAAAGCTGCAGCAGTAGCAGAACACCAAAGAGCAAATTTGTAGAAACAAAGAAAAGAAATGGAAACCAATTTTGCAACTCATACCGCTATAAAAAGTGCTCATCATCTGCCCTGACGAAAGGCCAGAGGGCAATGCATTAGATTCACTGTTGACACACCAAAATGAAAAGCAATGTGCAAAAGGGCTTATCAAGAGAGCCAGAAGTACAAGATGAATGGGATCGCAGCAACTCGGGAAGTTATTCAAAAGGATCCTGGAGTAATATTACACTTGAACTTCAGAGAAGCAATTAAAGAAGGCAATAAAATTCGGGGTGATAGATGGCCCTGAGGGGAGCACGTAAGATAAAGGGAAATTGCAAAAAAGAATATAAAAATCTTTTGTGAGAGCTACTGAGGGGTACCCAGCTCAGCTTCTGCAGCAGAGGATAAATAAACAGCAGTCAAAATGATGTGGGAAACAGCAGGGAATCCGTGTGCTGCTTTGCGCCCATTAGTGGCCCTGCCCCGTGCTGCGATGCCTAATGCCATCTCATCCTCAGCTGAGACGTGCACAGCAAAACTGCGACTGCATCACCACTCCGGCGTGTGCTCCTGATACACACTGCAACGTCCTCAGCCAAATACACTGGACCCACTTCAGTGCTATAAACAAAGACACTAATGGGAAGGCCATTTAGATGCCAGCGTTCATTCCTAGAAGGGTCACTGGACCATCCTTTTAATGACAAATGCATCTGTATCCCCCTGATAAAAACAGGGAGTTATCATAAAACAAAACAAGCAGCTAAAAATCCCGAAGAGCCATTCATTACCCTGGAAATATCTCAACAAAACAACCGACTCCGGAGTTAATCATTGTAGCTGGTGCAGAAAGGAAAGACAGAAAAACACCCAAGGTGCTGCGCTGACTGGACTGCAAATGGAGAGAGAGGTCGGAGGTGCCAACCCCTGACGTCTACTGAAGTCAGTGCATTTGGTGGATGACGGCACTTGCCATCCTCCTACACACACAGACAGGGAGGATTGATTTTGGAGCCCTTGGGCAGGTTCTCCCCCATGGGATTCAGCTGCCCCCCATCACTCACTGCCACTGGCCAAACGTGGTTTGCAGGCAAAGCTCACCCGCGTTTTGGCAAACAGCGTCGTCCATCACCTACAGACCCAACGTCTCTACGCACCCGCGTGGCCTCGTCTGTGGGTGGGGGCCCTCTATTTGCTTTTCAGGCTCTCCCACCCTGCTCAGGGGCGATACACACAGGATGGAAATGCTGGAGAGCAACGGGTGCCCACAGCTTTGCAGGGTGCCTATGACACCTCACCCCACAGTGCCCTGAGCAAACGTGTCTCTTCAGCCAGACCCTGCCCTGGCTGCTCTCTCTGCAGGAGCTGCCATTTCCCAGGGGGAAACCCCTTGGGAACCACAGGTCAGGGCCCAGAACCTGCTACACGCGGGAACCACCCACTGTTCATAGTACCCCTCGCCCCAGGGTTAAACCAGAAGTAGGTTATTTGGTTATTTATGTCCCAGACGTAGGACAGCACACAGAGATTTTCCCAGCCCAACAAGTCTCCTACGGAGCCTGTGTCTCAGCTGCACCGCATCGGATCCCACGGGAAGCAGAACCCCAGCCCAGGCTGTTATTGCTGTTGGAGGAGAGCAGGACTGTCCCCAGGATATCACTGCAAATATTTATGGCATTCGGGGGCTGGGAAAGGGGGCTCTCAGCCCCTCGCCACAACCCCTGGGAGCCTCGTGACGTGCATGAGAGCCTGGGAAGGGGCGGCAGTGACCCCTTCGCATCAGTCCCCGTTGCTCCTCGCTGCAGGCAGGCACGGAAACATGAATTCCAGGGCAAGGGCATAACCCTCAGAGCAACACTCGCCTTCAGCTCATTAAGCACAGTGGGGCTCTCGTAGGCACAGAGAACTGGGCATTTCCCTTTTTTTAAGGAAAAAAAGATAAGATCACAGCAAGGAAGCACTAGCTAATAGCAGTGGCTGCGCTCCAGCCAAGCTCTCCCAGCAACTGCTTCGGGATGCAGCAAGGATTGAGGGAGCGGGATCATTTCGAGTGCTCCAAGCAGATGCGAAACGATGAACGCAGAGACAAGAGCTGCACTGGGGATTTCCTGGAAAGCCGGATGGAAAGGAGGAAAGGGAAAGCAACAGAGAAACTGGAAGGATTAGCAAATTACCTAATGATTACAAAACTCTTTGAAGATGGAAAGAGT
>NW_010246564.1:28712-34965 GCF_000690775.1 Eurypyga helias
CACTCAAATCCTCAAATATCCCAAACTATGAGATAACTGCTTGCTGGACTTTGGCCAGAAATCACAGCCCCTGTCATCTACGATGCAATTGCTGACAATCCTGCTGGCAGCTTCCCTGTCTGCCAGACGCTGGCTCTTTGCATCTCTTTAATACCTTTTGCCCAACCGAGACAGAGCTGCACCCCCCTGGAAGGCGCAATCACCCTGCGATGCCCTGGGGAAGGGCACGTTCACCCCACGTACATGTGGGGTGAATGAGAGAAGCTCCTCTCGCCTCATCAGCAACCCACGGGGTCCGGACCCACACCAAACCTCACTGATACATCTTGGTTTGGCTGGGTGAAAACATCTACGAGACGCGGCACAGACAAACCCTGCAGGGGCTGCAGGGCCGCCCTGTCAAGGGGGCTCCATGCTGGGGGCTGCCCAGGCAGAGCTTGGAGATGAGCAGCAAAGGGCAACACGTCTTCCTGCTCTAAGAAATAGCCTGAGGCATGCATCAAGACAGCTGGGATGCTCCGGACAGGCTAAACACAAGTAACGCTTTGAATTCCAGGATTAGTACTGGAAATTTGAGCAATTCCAGGTGTTTTGGTTCAGCCCTGGTGAGTGCAGCGCTGTGCAGAGCCCTTCCCAACCCCAGGCATCGCCTTCCCCTACTGTGAAATGCTGATAACACTCCCTTCATACAGGACTTCAGGAACCAGCAAGGGGAGGGCACGGAGATCTGCTTGGCAGTAACTGTTTTATCCTCAAGGTCTTTCAGCTCATCCTGAGGCATTATGGGTATCTAGAACTTCTGAAACCCCCTGCCATGGCTGACCACGCCACCCAGCAAAGAAGCTGAAATTCGGGTACATGCAAACCAATGGATTTTCAAGTTGAGGGCATGTGGCACAGGAAGGATTTGGGGCAGGCAATTGCACCATCATGTAGGACCCCATACCTACATCACCCAGTGTGATGTAGAGTGAGTGGGAATTTTCTGCCTGGCACACAGGCACCAAGTTAGACGTGGCCATAGCCTGTGGCTGGGTGATTCCTTAGCCATCAGCAGTGGTCTATCAATAGAGAGGAACACCCTCCTAATTAAAACCCTCAAACTCTCCTCACTAAACCATTCATTTCTACAAATCCACACTGCCCGCAGACCATTTGCTTGCTTAGTATCCACGGACCTGTGCATAAGGCTGGATATAGGTATTAAAATACCCCTCCAAGTTCCCAAGTCACCCAGCTCCCCCCTCCAGCCGTGCCGTGGGAGAGGTCCACACCATGCACTCTTCAGTGCTCGAGATAAATAAAGAGCGGTCCCACAAGGAGGCAGGGAATCGATACACTTCCTTCCTCTGCAGTAAATTATGTTCTGATTAACAGCTAAATGAGCTGAACTCAAATGGCAATTACCATCAGAAAACATCAATAAAATATGTTGTTACTGTTTAATGAGGTACCTCTTCCTTCATCCATCATTTCCCGCAGGGACACTCACTTGACTTCACCCGAGAGGCTGCAGGTGAAAAGCATGGCAGGGCAGATAATCCCGAATGCTCCGCTCGGGGTGGAGATGGGAACCTGCCTTGGCACCAGCATTTCTGTGCAGTGACACACGACTCTTGGCTGTCAGAGCTGTGCCAGAATGGTCCTTGGAAAAGATTTAAATGTTATCAGAGCAACTACAGCCCTTTTCAGCACCAGTGAGCAGCTCAGCTTCAGTGGTTCATGCTTCTTCATCACGATTTTTCTGAGCAATACTCTTATTCCCCACCTTGTGATCCTCTGGGAGCAAGGGACAGGATCGGACAAAGCCTTGACCCAAGGCAGCTTTGTGGCATGGACTGCATGCGAGGGGCTCGTCAGGGTGCTTCTTAGGTGACAGTTTTCAGAGGGGAGCAATGCATTGAGTGAGAGACCAGGGACTTAGTCCAGATGCTCTCCTCCACATTCACGTGCTCTCAGGCTCCTTATGCACTATCCTGTTGACGGGGCTGAGCAGCAAACCCTTCCCCTGTAGTAACAGAATGACTGTTCTGAAATTTCAGAGTGCTTTCACCCAGAGTCCAAAAACTGTTGCCTCTGACAACCCTCTTGGGACGCTGGTATCAGTCTGCAGGCAGAGGAGCAGACCACACAGGTGACAACTATTTCTTACACGGACTTGAGGATCTAAGGAAGAGAAGATCTGGTTTTACTACAGGAGATGGCACAGATGGGTAAGTGTGGGCTGAGCAAAGAGTATTTTCCAGAAGGCAACCTGAAACCCTCAAGCGCCTCATGCAAAGATGTAGTTTCTTCTTCTACATCAAGGCAGAGCTGCTGAGCCACAGGAGCTGCTGCAAGACAAATGTTGGAGCATTCCCCAAGAAACTTCACCGACATGAGAAGTGAGCCTTGCTCATCTTGACCAACAGCAGAGTGGTTCTTAGGGCTCTTCTTCTTGCCCACCATGAAGAGGAGGCCACCAAGAAGCAAGATGTGATGAACCTCTTCTCTGTCCAGCTGGGAGCATCAAGGGGAGAGTCAAGAGAAGAGGCAGCGTGAGTCTACATCATTTCCTGCAGGGTTTTTCTCTACAGGAGAAGAAATTGGGAAGAGAAACAAGGAGGCAGAGAAGAAAAAAACTGACCCAAGGAATTGGTAGAGCCTTCTAAAATGCAGCCACAGACCTTTTCTTTCTCTTTTTGGCATTAAAAGACTTGTGCTGAACTGCCCTCTTCTCTCTTTTTTTCTGCTAGATTCTGGATTCAGGTCTGAAGTTTACCTCAGGTGCTCGGCAAGTGCTGCCTTTTGGGAAAGGCTGGGACCCTGGTGAAACGTCTTTTTATGTTACTGGTTCTTCTTTTTAATCTTCTGCTCTGGCTCCAGCCGGCGTGACGATGCCCATCACTGACAACTTGGGTCACCCAGGAAGCTCCTCACTGCTTGGCAGAAGAGGGGAGCTGCGCACATCGCTCACCATCTCGTGTGGTACCTGACACTTTGGATTGCAAAATCCATCACCAAGCCGACAAAACCCACCCTGCAGCGTTTAGGAGGGTTTGCAGATGGCTGCGTAGTGGTTAGGAAACCACTATTATCATGGAATTGAGCAAGGGGCTGCCAGCGTTGATGTTTTGGGTTTAAGCAACCCCAAAGAGATAAAAAGACAATAGTTTGATAAAAGTCGCCGTGGCCTTTTGTTTTGCTTTTTCTTTTTCGAAGAGCCTCAGCCAGTTCACCTAATAACTGTTTGCGTTTATACAGCCTCTTTCATCCCAAACTGCTGCGGTATTTCAGGGGCTTCTAAATCACAGATCCTCTATTCATTGACCCCACATGGTATCAGTTAGGTATCTGAGAAGGCGAGAAAGACTTCTTTGTCTCTCCCCGCTGCAATAGGAGTTGCACATGCTGCTGGGCCTTAGCCCAACACCATAAAAAACTCAGTATTTTTAAATCCAAGGGAATTTTCCATCACTGATAACAGGATGTGCTGGGTGGGCTTCCCCAGGCTGCTCCCCCATGCCTGCCTCTTCTGCACCAAACAGGCTCAACTACCATCACAATCTGAGTTTCCCCCAGAGACACTTCTGGTATAAAAGTGGCCATGATACAGCCAAAATAGGTTATAATTTTCATAAATTAGCCCAGCCATCCAAAGAAGATACTAGCCAGCCAGAAAGGTGGGTTACCCCATCACGCAGGGCCTCAGAGAGAGGAAAACAAATCAGCAAATGAGTAAAAAGCAGACAAAACCCACACCATACCCCTAAAAAAAAAATCACAGTATACTGCACAAATAGAGGCCACATCATCCTACAGTCGTGATCCAGGTGCTGAGGGGGAATACTGATTTGGCACCTTTTATAAGGTGTTATTGCCTGAAATGTAGTTCATCTACCTGACATTTTAACGTTTGGGGTTTGGTGGTATGTGGGTGTTTTTTTGGTGTGGGGTTTTTTTTTTGTGGGTGTTTTTTTTTTTTTCCCCTAGAGGACAGGAACACTCTCCCTGGGTTCCTACACCATGGAGTGTGCTTAAACAGAGGGTGGCATCCTGCCACCTCCCTGCTGACACTGGCAAGGTGTATTTTTTCAAGAAGAACAGCCACCAGCAGAACAGCACCACGGATCAGAGTGTGATTGATTGCTGGACATCCCCACACACAAATGGGCTGAGTGCTGGGGAGCAAATTCATCAGGAGGGACAGAAGATAGCAGGGACACAGGGTCTGGACCAGGAGGCTGAGGCAGGGCTCATCCCCTCTCCCTCTGCAGTCTCATTTCAAGGACAAAACCAAAAATCTGCCAATAGTGGTACCATCACAGCTCCTCTAGACCTCACTGCTATTCCCGTTTGCCTTAATAGATTAAAAAACCCTGCAAAGTGCAATTTTCCAGTTTCCAAGGCACTCTGCTCAGCTCTAGCTCACACACGATGGCTTTAGAGAACACCTCTCTTTCTGCAAAGAAAAGATGAGCAGAGGGCATGGCACATGAAGTTGGGAAAGAATCAGAGCTGTTGTTAGTGGGGACTGAGCTTTGCAGCCTGTTCCATACTGCAGGATATTTTAATGTGTTGCAGATGTCTTAAATACCCATAGTGATCTTCACACTTGGAGCAAGACCAGCAAAATAAACCGAAAGAGCCATTAATAGAGCATACAATTGACTTAGTTGAATCCCCATCATCTTCTTTGCATTTACATCAGGTATTTGGGGTTTTAGAGGGTTTTCATTCATAAATCAGCTTCCTTTCATGATGGTTCTTACAGCAAATAACAAATAATACTTAGTGCTCTTGCAGCACTTTGCATCTGGTAACCGAGTCCTTTCCAAAAAGATGTGTGAGATGCATTTCCCTTGCACCTCTGATAGCAAAAGCGAAAGGTAGGAAACTCACTGAGGCTGACAAGCTCACCCAACAGACTGTGCCTGAGTGTCCCTCAAGGTGTCATACCTGGAATTTCAGCTCATACTGCTATAAAAATGAGTGTGATATTGGAAATTTGATCTTGAATTCAAATTATCATTCCAAATAATTACACACATGGCGGAGGAGCTGGATTATGTGCTTGGTCTGGGGATAAAGGCAGCGAGCTGGAGGTCATGGTGTCCTGATTATATTTGCCCTGTGTAAACTGAGTTTATTAATACAGTTTTAGCCACATGCCACAGCACACAGGACAGTAAATAAGAGGAAAAATGTTCATTTTAGCCTCAACGCAGCTCCATCAGAAATAATACATTTTAAAAACGCAGGGCATAAAACCCCCAATATCATCTGTAAGTTAAATCCTTATGCCACGGGCTGAAGAAGGGGTTAGAAATAGATTATTTCATCCAGGTCAAAATAACCACTCTCTCTTTCTATGCTTTCTTGCTTTCATGGGTGACAATTCATGTAACCAAACCCACATCGCAAACCTGACGCATTTTGAGCTCACACAGAAACAGACATCTGAGCCAGCGACGGGCTGAGCCTGTATGTCTCAAATGACACCGAAGCGAACAAGAAAATAGATCTTTGCTCTATCTAGAGCTGCGTGGGCAAAATCAATTTTGCTTCCAGCCCCGGCACATCACCTCTCCAGCCACACCAATCGCTTAGGACAGTTTTTAAACACCCTCCCCAACACACTGCTGTCACCATATACCTTGGAACACTATGGATTTTGGTGAGGAAGACGAGGACCACATTATCTGTTGCACAGTTTCCATGACGAGATGTTTTCCCATATCCAGCACCCTCCATGGAAATGGGATTTCATCCTTCACCTGTCTCTGTGGTGGAACTGCAACCTAAGAGGGGCAGGCACCGACAGAAGGACGGACAGGCAAAGCTGGGCTTTGGGATGGGGCTTTGCTGAGCTGCTCTGCCAGCCCTTCCCCAGCAATCGACCAGCAGGAAAAGCTTTCCATGGAAAGAAGCAGGATGGGGATCAGCAAATCCAAAATCTCACTTTGGATTTACTCTGGGCAGCCTTCAGGGGCTGGAGGAGCTGCCACAGTACACCCCCAGGACAGCAAGAGCTGGTGCAATCAAACCGCCCAAGGCTGCTGGGGAAAAAAGCAGCCTTTACCCAAGGCTTCACCTCCTCCTCTCCCCCCAGCTCTGCTCAGCTCTTATCCCACATTCTGCAAGTCCTCAAACCAGAGGAAAGCCTGACTCACTCCCTATCACGGTCATCAGTCATCCATACATGTGGCTTCGGTCTGTGGAAAAAGAAACTCGTTTAATTTTCCAACGGTTTATGGCCAGATATTCACGCTGG
>NW_010246564.1:34996-52061 GCF_000690775.1 Eurypyga helias
TTTTTACGGAGGCCCTTTGCTCCTTACGCGTTTGTGTTTTCAGCTCCTTTGCCTGGAACAACTCCCACTGGAAACCTGCATGGCTGCAGGACAGATACGGAGCATCAGGGCAGCTCCGTTCCATGCCACGTGGCTTTCTGTCCCCTTAACCTGTTCACGGGGTACCCCTGGGCAGACAGACATCCCCCAACTGTCCCCTTACCCTGACACCGTGCTTTCCGAGGAATCTGTCTGGCACCTTTCTGTGGGTGCTTGGGTTGGGGAAAGGCAGGAAGATAAAGGACTGCCACAAGGTCATGGCTATGGGGAAGAAAACACTTGTTCAAATGTCTTTGATGCTACGCAAACACCCCGTTGGCAAAGCACTGCTGCACGACTTCAGTGTTTTCTGAAGAGCAAAACTGCCTCTTCCAAGGCACAAAATACCCCCAATAGCTGCACGTGGTGAGCTCGGCATCTATGGCCACCACTCAACTCCACATCCATAGGCTACAGCAGCATTTGTTCAACTGGAAAGCTTCCCTGCCAGACAGCAACCTGGGCCGGAACTGGGCAGCTGCTTTCGCACGGCTCAGTCGGCTGCAGGCACATCCCTGCCCCTCGAGGACGGGGTACTCAGGACACCCCTCTTTGGCTGAACTGCATTCTATGTTTGTAAGTAGATGGGACCAACTCAAAACCCCTGACTTCCAAGTTTTCACTTGGCTCCTTTAGCAAAAGTCACCCGAACACAAGTGACTCGGGGAAGGCTGGAATCTCACCAGGGTCTGGAGAGACACGATCCAGCCTCTGATGTCCATACAAAAGCTCACCCAAACAATTCCCACACTTGGGATCATTCACAGCACTCCAGGCTCCTCCAGCACAAGTTAATTCTTTTTGTCTTGCTGCTGCTTTGAATTTCCTAGTTGGAATAAGCATCCAGTGAACTGTGCTGAGCCACAGCCACGTTGGAGAGCCCAGGACAACATTTTTTCTGGCCATACAGACCAGGACGTGTTTACCCAGAGCCTGGAAAACGATTCAATTTTCATAGCTCTGAAGAAAGACCAAGGGGTCACCCTTCAGCTGAGGGTGGTACAAATAGAGGCTGAGTAGAAAGAGGAAGGTACAGAAAGGCAGGGTAGTGCTGTCTCCAGGAGGGGGGAAAGCAAGACCCTGTAACTCCAAGTCTAATTAGTAGAGCAAGTTAACAGGGGTCAGGGGCCAGGTCAGCCCCACTCTTCACGCCCCTCTGTCCCACCCACTTATGGACGTGGGCAAGTTCCAGACACCTCAATCTACATATTCGTGTGTATTCGTGCCACAGGATGCAACAGCATACATTGGGCAGGCCGAGCAAAAGCCAAAACTTCTGCAACGCTCCCAGCCCTGAGCGATCTCCTGCCAAGCCCCTGCTGAAGAAACTGCACAGGGGGAAAGAGGTCTGGGGGAAAGGAGGACTGGATGCCGGAAAAATAACCCGGGTGACTAAGGCAGAAAATCACAACCAAACACTGGGATGACATCACATTTCACCCTGAACACTGAGCTGCCAAAAAAAAGAGAGGGTTTAAAGCACAGCCGGTGGCACCCAAAGCCCAAAGAAGGCTAAGTTATGGACCAAGAATGATAGAATCATGGAATGGTTTGGGTTGAAGGGACCTTAAAGCCCCCCCAGTCCCACCCCCTGCCATGGGCAGGGACACCTTCCACCAGACCAGGTTGCTCCAAGCCTCATCCAGCCTGGCCTCGGACACTTCCAGGGATGGGGCATCCGCAGCTTCTCTGCAGGAGCTGCAGCACAGCCCTTGTCACCCATGCAGTCCCTGCTTCCCTCTCCAATGCAACACCCATCAATCTCCCACGGATGCTCCAGGGCTTAGCAACTGCCGGTGAGCCCCTGAGGATCCCTGACGGAGCGCTTCACTGCGCAGCAGAATACGGTGGTATTTTCTTTACTGCACTACAGCTGTCACTGCTCTCACGTGAACATGTGCCACCAGCCAGCACTCACTGCAGCAGCCTCGTAAGGGACCACTGGCCTGGAGAAGCCATCCCTTGCTCCAGCACCAAAGTCACTGCACAGTGCAAACCCAGAGCTATGCTAAGGGAGGGGAGAGAACCAAGTGCATCCGGCAAGCAGTATCTCATGCAGAAGAAGAGCCTCGGTGCTGCAAAGGCTGGATTTATTCAGGTTTGCTATTGCATGTTTTACCATCACAGCTCGCTAGAAGCCTGCGCTTCAGTATTAGGGGTTTGCATCTCTCTGCTTACACTGGCACCAACTTCTTCACAGCCTTCAGTGCCAAAAGGAACGTGCAGGCAGACATGCAAAAGCAGGTATTCCTCAGCAGGGCAGCTCGCCGTTGCATGAGCAGCCTCGAGTTGTTTTTACAAGGAGCGCAGAGCACACACTCGGCCACAGCTCACCATTAGTCTCCCAGGAAAAAAACATGGAGGAGAAACCAGCTTAGGGTAACCTCAGCAGGGGAACAGGGCCTCTCTGCCTAGAAATATGCCCATCAAAATAAGTTTCTCCAGTTTCCCATCTCATTGCCCCATGGGGAAGGAAAGAGGAAAGGATCTTATTCTCCCTAAGAAAAAGGGAAGTGACAGACTGGCATCCTTGCACGGGTTTAGCTATGCAGCACAGGGATTTGTCTGTACCTTGAGCTCACACTGCAGGACATGGGATATCCATCCTCGGTCTGGAGATGGAGATTTGGGTCCCTGATGTCCCCAAGTCCTGTCTGTGTACTGCTGCACCCGCTCCACCCTTCCCAACACCGTTTACTGAGTGCTGAGAGTTTTATGAAGCACTTCCACAGCCAGTTTCACACCGTAGCCCAGGCAGACACACCCCAAGCATCACCCCAGCTTTCCCTCAGCAAAATTACAGAAATCTTAAGCCATTCTATGACTTATGGTTGGAAGGGGCCTTAAAGCTCACCCAGTCCCTGCCATGGGCAGGGACACCTTCCACCAGACCAGGTTGCTCCAAGCCTCATCCAGCCTGGCCTTGGACACTTCCAGGGATGGGGCATCCAGTTTCTCTGGGCAACCTGTCCCAGTGCTCCACACCCTCTCCAGGAAGAATTTTTTCCTTATATCTAAATATTTCAAAGAAGTAATTTCCCTCATTTTTAAGAAGTAGTGGAAGTTATTATTAAGTAAAATATTCACAAGAAGCAGCACTGAGTGATTCTATCCCTTCATACTGCACTCTCACAGAAAATTAAAGACCCATTATTAGCAGTAAGTACAGGACATTGATGCCTTCATGTCCCGGCTGGGACCCTTACCCCATGGACATCACACCCATGGAGGGTCCCTTCCCAAGAAGAGCTTAAAAATGCCACATGCTAATCAAAAGCAGGCATGAGATGGGTCAACGCCTTGCCATTCAGCAGCAGAGACGAGATGAGCTAGCTCTGAGTTTGCTGTCTCCAGGAGGGAAAAACAGTCAACCCCCCTTCCCAACAAAATCCAAGGATACAGAGTGTGCTCTTGGCAGAAATTCAGACACCTGGTGAGCTCACTGGGACCTGCTGGGAGATATACATATCCCCTCCAGGAACACCCAGAAAATATCTGGGGTTCACTGTGTGATCCCCCACACGGGCTGGGTCTTGCTCAGATGTGTCCCCCCCAAGATGGTGCTGGGACACTGGTGGTGCTGCACTCCAGGAGGGCTGCGGGAAGGGCTGCACTCCTCTGCATCTTAGGGGATGGACCCACACCCATCAGGTATACACCCTGCCCAGGGCATTTGCACCTCTCCTCCCCGCTCCAGGTTACATCAGTGTGTGAATCTCACACACTGCAATGAACCTGGATGATTGATGCCATGTTGCTGCTCCAGGCAGCTCTTTCCCAAGGACTAAAAGGCATGGGAAGGGTTTGGAGGACAAAGAGGAGTGTTGGGAGGTCGTTCCTGGTGGCCCTCAAACAGGATTCCATCCCACCTGCAAGTGTGACCAGAGCCAAACACAAGTTATGAGAGTTGAAGGGCTTCCTTTTTGCTCAGTGAACTTTTTGGTAGCTTACTGGGTCCAGACAGCAAGTTCAGGGAAGCCACACAGCTCCCACACTCCTAGGGAAGCTGTTACGATGAAGCTCCAACTGGGGAGCTCTAAACCCTCCTAAACTTCCAGGGATTACTGCAAAATGTCACTCAGCCTCTTCCTACAATTCATGCCATTTGTTTTAAACGTAACTTTAATTCCTGACAAGCAATGTGCAGGGGAGAAGAACAACACAACAGTGATAGATGAGCCTTCAGCTCCACCCCCACACTCTGACCTGTCCCAAACAAGAAACACAGACAGAAATGCTTCTTTAGCCCATTCCAGGGTGTCTGAAGAGGAGTTGAGGGAGCATCACCACGTGCAGCTCCTGCTTGCCCTACAGCCTGCACAGTGCTTTGCAGGAGAAAGGTATTTCCCTGAAAGGCTCATGTCTTAGGTGTTTGCAACCGATTCATCTTTGGGGCACATGTCACCACGACTGTAGTGCTGGGACATATCGCACTGACGTGGCAGAGCTGTGCCATCATCCCAGAATTACAGATAGGGAACTGCAGCACGGGAAGACTGGGAGATCAAAAATCCCCAGAGATCTGATGCCACCCACATCTCCTGCAATCACTATCTGTTGGTTTTCAGTCTTCTCTTTGACCCTTCTTCCTCCTTATCCAGCGTGTTTTGAGCGCTCAGACATTCCACACCTCCCCAAGCCTACGCTGTTCTGTGAATCAGACACCAACAATATTGCTTATTTAAAAGAAAGCCCAAGGAAAGAACCTTTAATTATAAAAACAGCCAGTGGCCACCACATAAAGTCACATTATCACAGAGGGGAAGGGAGGGAGCCAGCTGGGGATTTGAAAAAGCCCTTACGCTGCTAGAGCTGCAAATGGGGCTGAGAGTTTTTAAAACCCACATCTGCATGGGGCTCTGCTCACAGAGAAACCCACTCATGTCCAAGAAAAAACACCAGCCCATGGAAGCTGAACTTTTTTGGAAACCCAGCCTTGAAGGCACAGCCAAGGGCTCTCTCATCATTTTGGGTCATGATATATATCGCACAATGGCAAGGAATGGTCTGTTAATCCTTGCGAGGTAGGAAGGGCTCCTGGTGGGGGAAGGACTTCAACACAGAAACAAAGTGACAGAAAGCAGAAATAATTTACATCCAAAGTACGGACATGTGACTGTCACTTGGTCAGCGGGAAAGGCTGACACTGTCCAATCAAACCATGATCCCTGAGCAGGTCCTCTTGGTCCAAAGACGCACAAGCACAGCAGTAACCAGGAGGCTTTTTCTCTAGTACTCAGGGAGAAGCTCCAAGCTCCACGCTCCCAGCAGAGCAGTTTCCCAAGCCTGCACGGTTACAGAGGTGTGATGAGACAACGGTACCTACCGGTTTGGGGCAGTGGATGTATCTAGCAAGGCTGATGATCAAGTCATGAGTGATTGGATCCACCAGGTTTCGAAAGCTGGCGTATCGATAGAGGACATCATCCAGAGAGGTCGATTCCATTCCTAAATCCTGCAGAAAACAGAGTAAAGGAGCAATATTAGATGTGCTACAAAAGCCAGTGCTAGTGTGGTTCTTAAAATGAGCCCACATTGGTGGTGTCCATGAAGAAGCCAAGAAGAAGGTGATCCCCACCACCATCCAACTCAAGGAAGGGACACATGATCACGTCAGCCCGGGGAAAGCTGCACTCCTGTGCATTATCTGCTCCGCAAAGAGGCGTCAGAGCTGCAGGATGAACATCCTCGTGCCTCTCAAGCCCCAAGTCCACCGAGCAAACTGCATGCTCACAACAAGGTCAAACCAAAGATGATTCCAGCGAATACAACCACTTGATCAGCATGAAACTGGAATTAGAAAATAAATCCAGCGTAGATGTACTCCGGGAGGAAAGAATGAGCCTAAATTTGCAGCAAGGGAAACAGGAGGATAAACTGGGGGGGTTGGGAAGAGTGAAGTGCTGGACTAGATTGCCTGGGGAAGGGGTGGAGGTTCGGCCGCTGGAGACTGAACAAGGATGTGTCAGGAACAGTTCAGATTGAGCTGATCCTGCCCTAGGGATGGGTCAGACCTCCTGAGATCCCCTCCAAGACTATTTCCTATGATTTTCAATCCTTAGACATAATAATTTGAGGAATTTTGGCAGAGAACTCACCATTATATGAAATAAGTTAGTGCCCAGGAACAAGGAGGGGAAGGGTTATATATAGGGAACTCCTTTTATTTTAAATATTTTATCTCCCCTATGTTTTGCTCCTCAGCAGCAGCCGATCAGGGGACAGCACTCCTCTCAGCACGGTCTGAAAAGAATGAGGGGGGAAGGGGAAAAAGAAGATAATCACAGACCTGAGTAACCCCCCTTAGTACATGTACACATGGATAAAGACCAGGCAGAAATACAGTTCAGGAGCTTCAACTATCAGAAATTCATGATCCCTGTCAGACCCAGGCCACAGACAGGGACAGAAACACATGGCTGAGGTGGGGACTGTCCCCCAGGTCCTGGCAACACCTTGCAATTCGATCAGCTTAGGTTTGTGTTAAAAACTCCGAGACAGTTGGGGTGCAGTGTGGATGTTACCTTCCCAGTCTAGCAGAGCTCAACATCAGATTTAAGAAAACATCAAGTAAATATAAGGCATCGCTGGAAAACACCACACACTACCAAAGGAGCCAGTTTTGGGGCTGGGTAGAAATAATCCCACACACGCAGCTCTTGACACGCTGGGATCTCTGAGGATCAAACCAGGCTTAGCATCTTGACACTTTCCTTTAAGCACCTCAAAAGTCTGACAATCTTCTCTTAAGCTAAAATGAAAACATGGAGCCAATAAATCGGAGAATTTCTCGTCCTCTCTCCTGGGAGAACTTAATTTTTCACATGAAGCATTCCCCCCCTCCTTCCCGGTACATGTTTTTATGCGCAGATGTCTTTCTCAGCTGCTCCCTAAATCTCTCTGCCACACCAGCACTGTCTCTTTTCCACCACATGTAATATTTTAAAGCCACTCAAGGCTGAAACTTGTCCGAGGCCAAGTGATGAGCTCATCTGCAATTTAATAACTTAACACCAGTTCACGCTGTCAGCAGCGAATCATGAATCGCTCGCTTTGGAGAAAACGCCCAGCATCTGGCTCGAGTCACTTGGGTTTTTTTTTCCACATGTTCCCTGTTCCCAGGGGATCTTTACCTGGATAGCAAGTGCACCTTTCAACAGGAAGGCTATAAGGGTTTAAAATTATGGTATTTATGAGCCAGGCAGGACTACAGTAGTGAGTTTTGGGCCCCTCACTAAGAAAGACATGAAGGGGCTGGAGTGTGTATGGAGAAGGACAACGGAGCTGGGGAGGGGTCTGGAGCACAATTCCCGTGAGGAGAGGCTGAGGCAGCTGAGGGGTTCAGCCTGGAGGAGGTTGAGGGGAGACCTTATTGCTCCCTACAGCTCCCTGAAAGGAGGGTGCAGAGGGGGAGTCGGTCTCTTCTCCCAAGTGACAAGTGATGGGACAAGAGGAAATGGCCTCAAGTTGTGCCGGGAGAAGGTTAGGTTGGATATTAGGGAAAATGTCTTCCTGGAAAGGGCTGTCAGGTGTTGGATGGGGCTGCCCAGGGGCATGGGGGAATCTCCATCCCAGGAAGGATTTAGGAGAGATGGGATGAGGTGCTCAGGGACATGGTTTAGTGCTGGGCTTGGCAGTTTGGGTTAATGGTTGGACTCAATGATCTTAAAGGTCCTTTCCAACCTAAAAGATTTCATGATTCTATGACTTTTTTGGTGTAGACTGGAGGGGTGTTCTTCTAGTGTGCACCCAAAACACTGTACAGTGCCAAAATGGTTTGGGGAAAGTTTGTGCACATGCAGCAGGAGAAGGGGAATATCTCTGCATCCTTGAGCCACCTCGAGGCCCAACAGCCCCACGGGCATTGGCAGGAGGAGGCTGAAAGGACATTTTGGAGCGGCACATTCACCGGCACGTCTGCCCACGCGAGGCAGCTGGTGCTAATGCCCACCTCGAGCAGGATTTGGGATGGATGACACGGAACAAAGTCAGGAATGCAGAAATGACTGAAAGCAACCCAATGCCTATGACTGGATCCAAAAGCACCAAGGAATAAACTGTGGACCCTGACATTAGGCAGCTCCCCACAACTTAAGCTGCCATCCCTGAGTTTGCCTCGCCAAACCATGCCCGTTACTGAGCCCACCAGCTAAAGTCTTACGTTGCCAGGCAAGACTAAGGAGTAGGGAGAGGAGATCACTTTGGGACATAGAAAAGCAAGTGCCTTGCCCGATTCATTTTGCTGTGCATCCTCCCTGCTGTTGCCCATGCCCTTTCTGCAATTTACCTGATTTCTTTTCAGCTTTAGGAGGCTGAGAGAGAACTAAACCGCTCATTAGTCCCTGGGGGTGGCTTACCCACTGGTAGGAAAGCTTCCTGCCACCAACTAGTTGCATTCAGCCTCCACAGGAGGAGTCTTCTGCAAACGCAGCTATGTAAAGCTATTAGATTGAAAAAAAACCCAAAACAAACCCACCACAAAACACCTTAACAAAAAAAAACACTGTGAAGGAATTAGAAATTTAAACCAAAGATGTCCAGAACAAAAATGTTAATGCCTCCCTCCACAGCAGCCAGTGATAGAAACTTCCCAGCTACAGCCAAGAAAGGCATAAAAGAACAGAGTTCTTTTGGAAAAACACCACGCCAAGTGAGAGTCCAGGCACAGTCAGTCCTTCTGCCGTGCTAGATGCCCTCTTCGACCCAGGTCCCTTTTGCAAGCGATGACCACAGAAACAGCCCTTCCACCCCAAAACCAGCCGAAACTAAGAGCTCACCACTTCCCCAGGCCAACGCTACACCAGCAATGCTGTTCACCCAGTGAAAAAGGAAAAATAAATGCAAGCAAGGCATCTGGGAGCTGTACCCTCAGCTTATCTTTCCTCAGCATCAGGTAAAACAGCTTGTTACTCTCCTTCTGCTGCCTGTCAAAAACTGCAGCATGACAGCAGCCAACAGTTCAGCAACTGGCTTTTGAAGCTCCAGGTTGTGTTTCCATGAGATACAGCACTGTGTAATACTCCCCTAAGCCGCAAGGAGCCATAAACAACGGAAGCCAAGCCCATATTCACTTATTAAACTATTTATCACTGCAAATTGAATTGTAATTAGAGGAAAATCCAGCAGGTCCATGTGAGAAAGTCATACGAGAAAGCAGGTTATGCTGTTGCTGCTTTCATTAGCATGGAGCAAATGCAGTTACCGGCTGTCCAAATGAGGTTACTGTGTAAAATATCACCCCAAGCTGCTGCAATCACAGCTGCTTACAAATATCCTGATAGCTGCTATTTTGGCCAGCACCCCATTCAAAATTGTTTCTTATCTCCACTAATAGCCAGGGCAGCATAATGAATTTCCAAGCGAAGAGGTTGGAATTATAAACAAGGGTCGGACACAAAGGAAGAGAGGCATTAATATTGTGTGCAATCAATCATTTGCAGCAATGTATCTGGGTAAAATGACTTCATGAGGTGAGCACTAGCAATGTGGTGAGTAAGGTCAGCTCAGAGACAGGCATGTGAGATGTGACTCAATGGTGAGCACAGGGTGGGTTGCTCAAGTTTTCTTGGGGGAGGACATATTTAGCTGCTCAACCCCCCCATGCCTTGTGAAGTACTCCCTTGAAAACAAGCAAACAAAGTATTTCTTGCCTTTGATCCTCTGGATGTTCCATTCCATCACAAACCCTTCGATGTCTGCCTGACTTATGAGGTTAGTAAGCCACCGTAAAAACGTGGTATTGATGGATTTGCCAGCTGCAGCTGGCCATGGCTGGCCACCGCATCTGGAGTCAGCCTCCACCTGGTTTGCACATGATGAGCCCTCTGGAATTTGCTTCACTGTTAAAAAATTTGGTGCTGCTTTACCTTCCTATGAGATAAGACCATGCAATGTGGAAGTGCATTCCTGGAAATTGCATTTACTGCAACCCAACCGTACATGTACACCCCCTGTAAAACATCCGTTTATACACCGCAATAAGGTGGTTTACTCGCTATAAACAGCTTAATTCTTAACTGGGTACACTAAGGAAACAAGGGTGAAAGTCACACTGTCCTTCCACCTCCTTCTCCTCTCCCCCAAACTGCTCTTTAACACAGGAACCAATTTCACAGGTTGAGAGGGGAGTAAAGCATCTGAAAGGTAATGACGTTCCAACAGGTTTGGGGAAAAAACCAGGCCTCAGCAATGCACAGATGCCCATGTTTGCACCTTCAGAGAGGGCAGGCAGCGTTTCGCAAGCACATGTGGCTTGGCTGTGTCCAGGCAGATGGTGGTGGGACCAGTATGTCTAGATGGGGCATCGCAGAAGGCACCCTGGGGACTTCCAAACAAACCAGCACTTGCTACTGCAAATTTGTGTGTCTAATCCACCAGAATGGTGCAAAAACGGAGTTTAAATATGTGGGATATTTTCTGTTTAAGAATGTAAATATTGGTTATGAACCAAGGATTGCTCATTCAAGCCTCCAGTGAGGGTGCAGCTAGAGAAGAGACTCAATGTTTCAGGGAAGAAGTAAATATTTCCCTGGCAGACTGACTCACCTCATAAACCCCCTCCAGGAGGCTGGAATTATAGAAGCTCAGAGAGACGGATTAATGGGCAGAGATATAATGCCGCCATCCACACAATAAACAACTGCGCGTAAGAGATCTGCAGAAGAATGCACTGGGTTTATTTTAAACTGCGAGGCAAATGCAATTACCCCAATTGGAGTTTGGCCAGACCACAGCTAACAGACTTCTTCAGGGACTGCCAGCGGGTATTTAATGAGAATAGATAGCCTCAGCTACCAATCCCATCTTGATTTACAGAGCCAGTGGGATCCCAGTATAGAAAAAGCTTGGAAACACTCTTTGGGGAAGGTGACCAATTCAAACAACTTAGATCCATCACTGCTTTTAACACAAATGTTCCTCTTAAGCTCACAAAATATTATTCAGGGATCCCTCCTAAACCAGTGGGAGATGCCCTCATCCTCATCCTGATTTTCCATCCAATCCCATGCATCACTCTGGGGCTCCAGCCCCAAGCCAGGATCCAGCTGGCCCCACAGAGCCTGCACCAGACAGCTTATGGGCACTTATCACTTCTTCCCCCTGCTCCCCAGATGGACGGGTGACAGCAGCAACCCCCAACCAATGCCCCCCCAGCCAGCCAGTCTCAGCCCTAAGGGCAAGAGGTGGAAAAAGCTGTGAGCAAACACACCAGCCTCTCCAGTTCATCGACAGCCAAGTGCGAACACCAAGGGGCCACTCTCATGGCCACCTCACCTCATGTAACCAACTCCACTCAGAGCCTAACACGTTACATGGCTAAAATCCCCCCCTCCCCCCTGAAAAGATTAATGCATCAACCCTGCGAGACACCCACCTTATTAACTCTGCTCTTGCTGCTGGAACTCCCATTAACAACTCCATGGTGAAGCATTAAAAGGAAATAGGATGAATTTAATTGAGCATCTGCCATCTCCATCCTCATGTGTCTGCTTAAAGAGCTTGCTGGAGCAACCCAGATGCCAGCTGGAGCATCCCAACCACAGGTCAGAAGCAGAACTTCAATTTATCATTCTTTTTGTGACTGGTCCCTTTGGTTATTAAAGGCAGCAGGGCTTGCACAGGGACTCCTGCCCCAGCACGGGTCAGTGGTTGATCCCCAGGATGAAGGCTATGCACCCCTCTCTCCTGCCACCCCACATTAAAAAAAATAAAATTGTAAAAAAAAATTACGTTATTTTCCCTTGAGATCTCTGTTAGCAAACAGACAGAGCACAGGATGCATCTCATCAGGTAAGGATCCCGAGTTGTCACCTAAACTCAGATTACTGTCAGTTCATACGAAGATGATGATTCATCCTATTCTAAGGCAGCTGGTCTGAGTCAGTCTCCGAATGTGGCTGTCTCTATCGGTTACCTGCCAAACAAAGCCCCTCTAACTAGCTGATCCTAGACGTGTAATGTTTAGGCAACTGGAGCAGGAAAATCCCACTCACACTCTTCTCACCTTGGTTTTCCAGCACAGCAAGTGCAGAGCTCTGCGTGGCTTTTGTGCCCACTCTTCCAGCCAAACAACAGCCCCATCTGTTTTGCAGCTTGTCATCCATCAATACTGGTTGTATTTAAGTCTTGCTTTAGGCCCCCACTGTTTTCTTGGAGGTAACTGGGAGCTCAAACAACTCTTGTCCTTGGAAGGTGACAGGAGATGCCTTATGGGCACTAAAGGCTTTTATTTGTGCATGCAGATATTATGTCCACATGCACTAAATACACACACACACGTCTTTATAATGAGTATTTACAGGAACAGGAAAAAAAAAAGGCAGAACTGAAATCCTTGCAGGAAAGGGGAAGAGACTTCTAAATAGAAAACACCACTGTCAGATGGGAGGAATCACTCCTCTTCATCATTTCCACTGCCTGTTGGAGACAGCCCCAGGGTCTGGGCATAAAATAAGTGAACAATTCCCAGTACAGCAGCAGCATTTACAATCGCACACCTTTCCCTGCTTGAAATTACAAATGAGTCTCCTCACACGCTACAATTGGTGAGAGTGCTTGGAACAACACCGTCTACAGGTGCTTCATGCTCCCTATCCCCCCACCTGCGTGTACTGCATTGCAGTAACAGTAATGGGCCAAACACTCCTGCTTTACACATCCCTGAAAATATCTCTGCTAAGGGATATGCTAAGAAGAGCCCAAATAATCTTGGCTCAGATGGCCCAACCTTAATAATGAGTCAAACAGGCAACAAGGCTTGAGCGACTGTGCTGTCTGTCCATCCCGCCGCCTCCCCGTCCTTCCCCAGGTAATTCCGTGTCAACCAGTCTCATTAAACTATAGAAAAGGGGCAAAAGTCTCAAAGGGAATTAAGGTCCTGTAGGTTTTGAGGACTCATTGTCAGGGGAAGGAAGAGACCCCAGCAAGGAATGGACCAGGACTTGGCTGCGAGCACCCGTCGTGACAGCAGATGGATGGACAGGAGGATGAATGGTCCATAGCTGCCATCAGGGTTGTCCTACTGGGACCTCAGGGAGGGCACTGGGAGAAGCTGGTTTTCCCACAGCCAAGGTTTGGCTGATGTGATGGACCATCAGGGGAAGTCTGCAGGAAAGCCAGCATCACCTGGCCCTGCATGGAGGGAGCACCCAATTTTTTAATGGAACGTGACCCCTCACCTGTAGCTCTTCCCTGCTCCAATCCAGCCACTTTCTCCAAGTTGCCCTCACTTCCCAGATTAACACAACACAAGCTTCCTGGCTCTGCATTAATTCTGTGGAACCAGCCTGTGGTTAGCGGGAAAGCAGGATTTATTGCCTTGGCCCTCTTGAGCCCCATCTCCTGTTTCCAGCAGCTGCCACCCTGAGAGATTTCAGGAGGAGGTCAGTGTGGGACTCCCCCGGATGTCGAACGACTGAATCCTGCCTGCTGGGCAAAAAGTCCTCCCTGGGCACAGCATAATCAGCTGCTCCCAGGAACAGGCGATCCCAAATACAGAAGGAATTGCAAATTACATTGGCGAAGTCACATTTGCTTTTCTACCCATTCAAAATTCTTTCTGAACATCTCCCCTCCTCTCCTCAGCAGGGAAAGCTGTTGCATTCCAATGATGGAAAAAGAAACTTGCTAATTTCAAGGGATCAATCAGATCTCTGCTAGCAGTGAGGCCAAAAATGCTGAAGTGGGGATTACACACAGCTATCTGATACGGGAGTTTCGTTTTGAGGCACAGCTCTGCCGAGCAGCGAGCGCACAGGCAGCCACGCGAGCTGCCAGGAAACACCCCCACATCATCCCCACGTACTGAACCTGCAGCATCAGTAATGATGCTACCGTATCACTGGGAAGCCTCCCGGACCCCCCCAGCACCCAAAAGAAATCAATCCATTCCTGCACATACAATAAGAGCTTGCAATCCAATAACTGCTACCTAAAACCTGGTTCCACTTCCAAGCCCTGGGTTGATTATTATTGCATTAGCTATAGGGGACCTATTGTTACTGCTCAATGAATGCAAAGCTCTGCTTCAAAGGGACTGAATGTCAGTGGTGGAAGACTCTACAGATGCTTCGCCAACTGCTTTGGGATCCTTCCAAGCAGATAGGTGCTAGAATAAAACAGATGACCTTATTGATACGGGTGTTAGTAAAAATAAGCATCAGTGATTCCCCAACACAGCTCTTTTCCAGAGCTGGTTATTCAAGGGAAGTAATTTAAGACATCTTTGAGAGAGAGAAATATTCAATTAACTCTTAAACCAGCTGCTGCAGAATGATGTGAACATTACAAAAAGGTCATTTAAATGAACAAATTGCAGCTCACTCCAGTAAGAACATGTCAAGCTTTCTTTGTGCCATTTATACCACTGAGAGGAAAGCAGGGTCAGAAATGGGTTTGGATAAATAACTGCAAGGGAAGAGCCAGACACTGCAACATGCACCACCAGCACTAACCAAAGCAGATCAAATACACCTCCAGTGAGCTGCTGCGCCCTTGGGCTGCCATCAGTACTTCTGGAAAGCAAAGAGCCGAACCAGAAGGCAAAATGTTTTGCTGTAGCCAAACCCATGCCCCTGTAGGCAAGGCAATGGGTATACTCCTCTCCCATCTTTGCCTGAGCACCCTGTCCTCTACAAAGGCACCCACAGGTGCATCCTGCAGGAGAAGAAATGGGAGCATGTGCACAACAATACACACAGCACTGTTGCCCTTCCCCAAGCACTCCACATTCATTAAATCATGGAATGGTTTGGGTTGGGAGGGAACTTAAAGCTCATACCGTCCCACCCGCTGCCATGGGCAGGGACACCCACTAGACCAGGTTGCTCGTGTTGGTCCGTCCGCTGCCCCAAAGCATCACTCCCTACCTCATCCCTCCCAAAAGAGAGCTCCATCTTCTCTTCCACAAATCGTGCACCAAATGAACTGTACTGGCAACCTCACATTGCCCAGACCTAAGCGTCAACCGCCTGAATGCAGCTGAACAAGCCATCGACTCCCCGATCCCCAACAGTTGTTCTCATCTCAGTCTGGGTTTGCAGGCACATGGACATCCAAAGTCCGGGTATATCCCTGGTTTTCTACCAGCAAGTAGAGTGGAGTTACTCTTTACAGCTACCTTGCTGCGCTGACCACGAAGAGTCTGGCCACGTATCGCTGCAAGAAGACACGAATTAGAGATTTTGCACTCTAAAACCTTAGAGGGAATGAGATACATGATTTTAGCTCAAACCAAGAGATGAGAAAACACTCGACATTGAAATAAAACCTCCCTGCCCTTTCTGAATTAAGACTTACCCTGAGTTAACGGCAGCCTATTCCACACTGAGGATGTAGCCTCCTTCTACTCCTCATACCTTCTCAACAGTTAAAAGAGGCTTCCAGGAAAGGAGCAAAACAAACTCACACCACCAAACTCATTTTCTTACTTAAGACAGAGCAACAGGAATAGAATAAAAATAAAGGTTTCCACAGCTTCTAGCAGCTTGCCAAGAAGGCCAGCATGGCACGAGTAATTAATATGGACAATATGAATCTCAATTCTTTCATTTGCAAATCCAGCATCACAGTTAATTGCAAGCATGGACAAAGCCCATTAATAAAGCAGATTCACAGCAATGGCAAATCAATACATAACACACTTGTGTGCTAGAATAATCTATGCTTCGCATAATAATCACAGTAACCGTAATGCTGCGTATTTATACGGAGACATACTGAAGACCAGCTCAGGCCACCTAACGAGTTCAGTGGAGCTTGTTTCTCCCACGGTGGGATGCAGCTGGCACCAGGGCTGGATGGCCACAGCAGAAATATCCAGCAAGAGAAACAGGTAAAAGTGTGCACAAAGGGAGAAGAAATCAGGGAGGATGCTATCCAACACAGGGGGCTGGCACTCCTAGCCTCTCCCAAAAAAAAGGAAAAAGTATATATTATGTGCCATCACATCATCATGATTATGATAAAAAAAGGCTTCCATCGCTGAACGGGGATGCAGACCCATGGTTACCATACCACCCATTCCCTAAAGCCATGCGAGGGTCAGGGGTTGCCTGAGAAGTGCAGGGAAGGGACAAACTCCTCAGCAATCCCTATCCATGCAGCTCCAGCTTAGACAAAAGCAGGAGTCTCACCCACTTCTATTAACTCCTAATCAAGCCTGTGAAATGCCTTTTGTGCAGGAGCTGTGCCTAAAACGTACGTGATGCCAAGGAGATGCAGAGCATGAGAGCTAAGGCTGCATTCAGTGAGGAACAGCACAGCTGCGCTTCCAGCTGAAGACCCGAAGGATGCCTGGCACCAACATCCACACGTGGGGAGAGTTTCCCACTGCGAGGGGAGATGATTTCTCTTGAAATCCCTCCTCGAGCCCCTTTGGTCTGGCCCTGGGCACCTGAAGAGCCCACCTCTCCGGGAAGTGCCTGTCCCTGGAGCTCCTCAGCCACTGGTGGGACCCCGCTGTCCTCTGCTGCAGGCTCAGATGCCTTTACCACAGCATGCACATCCCAGCTGGTCTCCACTTTCACTGAACCACTGCCCTTCTCGTCATCTTTGATGCCTCAAAGCCCCACTGGGGTATATGCAGAGAGTTTTCCCTGAACAATCCGGGGAAACTGAGTCCGAGCAAGTCAACCACACGTCCCCAGACACCCATGCTACTGCTTTCTGCCTCCAACATCCACGTTTGCCAACACCTTTAGTTGCGAGACCATGGTTCTACGCTCCTCCTTCTCCTCTGGGATAGCTTCTCTCATGCTTGCCAAGTCAGAAAACCACTTAAATACCTGATTAACTATAAGCACATGTTTAAGACCCACTGAAGCCAAAGGGCTTTGATTAGCAGAGCACTTAATACTGGGTTTTGCTAAGCAAAACTTCGCCGCCGCCCTCTGCACCATGGTCCCTTCAGGGCAGCACAGGGTACGGCTTGAGAAGTGATGGCCAGGACACACCACAAACACCAGCTCCCCAAAGCAAAACGTAACTT
>NW_010246564.1:52078-52484 GCF_000690775.1 Eurypyga helias
GTTTGCACAAAATCATGGAGCAAGACCCCAGGAGACTCAAACAATTTGCGGACTGGGCTGGTCCAAGAAGTGCTCTGCCCTGTGAAAGCCGATGCATTAACTCACCAGCAAACGCTTCCAGTAAGTGCTATTAAGATCCTCCTCTTCATTTCACCACACATCTCTGCCGAAGGGCTTGAGGGTGGTGGCTGCTGGCCTCTCCCCTCCAAGCCCCAGGGACTGTCTGGGATGCAACAGATTAACCCACACGAGGCCAGAGAGCCACTGCACTTGGTCAAGAAGAGGAATTCATCCCAAGTTTCATTGGAGGTGCAGAATGGACAAAGAAAATCATAGAATGGTTTAGGTTTTAAGGGACCTTAAAGCGCCCCCAGTCCAACCCTCTGCCACAGGCAGGGACCCCCCC
>NW_010246564.1:52497-62778 GCF_000690775.1 Eurypyga helias
CCTCATCCAGCCTGGCCTTGGACACTTCCAGGGATGGGGCATCCACAGCTTCTCTGGGCAACCTGTCCCAGTGCCTCCCCACCCTCCCTGGGAAGAATTACTTCCTGCTGTCCCATTTCAATCTCCCTCTTTCTGTTTCTAAACCCGTTACCCCTTGTCCTGTCACTCCCTGCCCTTTGAAAAAGTTCCCTCCAGCTTTCTTGACGCCCCCCCAGGCACTGGAAGTGGCTATAAGGTCCCCCCAGAGCCTTCCCTTCTCGAGGCCGAACAAGCCCAGTTCTCTCAGCCTTTCTGCTGTGCTTCATGCTTCTTGCCCCATTTGTAGGCTCTGGGTCCTCTACAAGGAGGAAGAGGTGCTCTCTGCACCCTCAAACCCACAGCAGCACTCCCTCCAGCTTTCTTGACGCCCCCCCAGGCACTGGAAGTGGCTATAAGGTCCCCCCAGAGCCTTCCCTTCTCGAGGCCGAACAAGCCCAGTTCTCTCAGCCTTTCTGCTGTGCTTCATGCTTCTTGCCCCATTTGTAGGCTCTGGGTCCTCTACAAGGAGGAAGAGGTGCTCTCTGCACCCTCAAACCCACAGCAGCACCCCCAAGCCAGGCAGGCAAGAGGAAGCAAACACATCCCCTCCTGCCTGCCCACAAGCTGCCTCCTGCTCAGACAGGCAGCAGTACACCTTGTTCAGCTATGAGGTGTCAAAGTTGGTTAAAAATGAGAACATTTCTGCTTTGTTTGAGGGTCAGGGCCATTAAGTTGCAGTTGCTAATACCTGATTTCCCAGCGAAGATGCCAGCAGCGTGCGCCAAATGAACTTAGGACAACCTAGACAGAAAACATACCTTTGAACGGGAAGCTTCTGCAAAGAAAACTCAGCACACAATGGCTTTGTGGTGGTGCAACGCCCAGAAGATGACAGCACACTATCGGCCAACACCAGCACATGACAATAAGCCTGAAGCTCACTTTGCAGGAGATGGCATCCCCAAAAACCTGCTGCTCCCACTGCTGAGTCACACCAGAGCTCCTGCACTTCCAGCTGAAGCAATGTAGATTCCAGCACAGGCTGTTCCTTCTCGTCACTCCCAACCCAGTTAGGAGTTTCCTTCCACTAATGGCTTCTACCCAACCTCTGCTGTTGGGGTTCGAGACGAGGCCCAGAAGGACGGCCAGCCAGTCCCAGTAACCAGGCAGGAAGCAGCTCTGGAAGAGGTTTACGCTGGAGATGGCCATTTATGCGACAGCTCCTATGCTGTTTTCTCGCACCCATGGCAGCACGGCTGAGCTCCTTGCCCTGGTGCTCAGGATAACAGCCAGGACTTGCACCGTTGGTTCTCACAGGTTTAGCATGGTCAGAGAGGCCAAGATGCAAGAAGAAAGTGGGGCCAGCAGTGAGCTGTGGCTCACGGTGCTCCACTAAGCTGCATCGAGTGAGGTCCACAGTGCCCTGTACAGCAGCATGTCTCCTCCTCCTCTGCATCTCCCAAACACCTGGCTCCACACAAATGGGTTCCCTCATTGGGAAGGTAGAACCTTTGCACCAGCAAAGAGGCACTGTTTGCACAGAACAGGCACCGCTGACTCAACCATTAGATATCCCGCCTGGACCCAGCCAAAGCAGGAGCTTCCACTGAGGGATGGAGGTGCCTGACAGGTTCCAGGGGTTTCCTTCTTGAAGAGTGACAGTGAGGGATGAAAGGATGAAAGGACAGCTGGTGCCTCACTCTGATTTTTGGCACTGTTCTTCTTTCAGACAGAAAAGCCTGTGCTTCCAATGAAGATGCTGACATAAACCTCCATGGAATGGTTCTGGGATGAAGGCTTATAGCGTCCAGCATGTTAGCTGGGCAGGGCAACCCTCAGGTCCTTCACCTTAACACTCCATCCACACAGAAGCAAAGCAATCTTTCAGTTAACACACTGCCTACCCAGCCCTCCCCGCTACCAAGTCCCAACCTGGCAAAGCCCCCAAAACCACCCTGAACTGGACAGGCATTGAGGTCTCCTTGAAGTAGATGGGCACTAAGTAGAAGTGTTATTTCAAACACATCCTTCCAGGCTTTCTCTTCACCTCGTCCCTAAATAAACCCTTCAGCTGCGTCTTCTGAACTAGAGCAGCGATCCCAGCTCCAAATGGCTGACGAGCTGCCCAAAGTCTGTACCCTGCACCTCCCGCACAGGTCACCCAACAGGCCCGCTCTCGTCACCTCCAGTATGACAATGTCCATGATGTCAGCCCCACACCAACATCTTCATGCCCCATGTTGCAGAAACCAAATCCTCTCCCACAGTGATCCAGAACTAACATGGGCTGATCTCCCCTTCAACACGCCTGGCAAGTCAGATCAGCCCTTCCATCCCATCCCTAATGACTTTACGTTGTTATCAGCACATGTTGTTGGCTCCTTTGTTTACCCTGCTGCAGATCCTTCCTCCTTCAGCAATTCCTGGCATCCTTTTGAATTTCGCCCCCCAGACCTGGCTGTTGACCCCAACACTGCTGCCAACACCAGTGGGGTCCAACATACACCAGCCTCCGGGGCAGGTGTCCCCGTGGCTCATGCTGGGTTTTGTTTATTCACTACAACGAGCCAATTTCTGAGTGTTTTTTGTGCCTGGGAAGCTTGCCTACAAGCTCTGCCCATGTAGTCTGCAGGGACAGCCAAAACCTCCCCCCAACACAAACCCTGGAGGAACATCAGCAAAGCACCCAGCAAGGAAAGCCCCTGCCACCATGCCTTAGGTCATGTCCCCATTTCCCCACAATGTGACACCATCCCAGAAGTGTCCCCAGCCAGAAGCAGAGGCCTGAGATGCTGGTAGTAACAACGCCCCCTGCTAATCCCTCGTCCTTCTCCGTGGGTGGCTGAGCCTTCCTGGCAAAACTAAACTAGACCCCATGAAATGCAATGGCTAAAGAATATTTCCACAGGTGCTAGAACAAAGTCTTTGGCTCAAAACTCCCATCACAGCTCCGGCGTTACAAGCCAGGAACATTTATTTTCCAACTTCAAAATAGCCAACACTAATATTTTTGACCACCAGTTTCTCCTGGAGTTAACATCAGAAAAAGAAGAACCCTAGAAGCCTTCAGGACACGGGACTGACTTCTTAATATCGTTTTCCAGATACAACTGCAGGGCTGAATAACTGCTGAAACCTGATGCAAGATGATGAGTTGAGCAAGAGCAAATCCAGGATGAGCTCACTGTGCAGCACCGTCCGCCGGCGAGCTGAGCTTTCCCTTCCCTGCTCCGGTCCCACCGAGGCATCTGCAACCCTGGGCTGAAATTCCTCAACTGGCCATGAAATAGCTGATTTCAATGTCAAGATAGCACCGAGACATGACTAATAAATACAGTCGTTGGGCTGGCTTCCAAGTCTAGAAGCAACTGGCCCATAGTGAATCAGACACCTACAGCCTCACACAAGCGAACGGGGCAAACTACAGCGTTTGCAATGGTGATACTTAACACAGAGTTAACACCAAAAAACGTCTTGGGACCTTTTTCTCCCCAAGAAGCACCAGGGAATCATGCTCGAAGGAAAGACTCCTTTTGCAAGTCATTAAACAAGAAGAAAAAGCCTTGATTCTCTGAAGACACCACAGATGACCCAAAATCAGCACTGACAAGCAAATAGATTGGAAAAACCTACTGCTGAGGGCCATCAGGCTGACTCCGGATGTGTTACCACTTCTCTTTTTTACTTTATCTTCCCTGCTCAGGAGATAAAAGAGCAGCTGCCCCGAGCCCTCCCCAGGGCTCTGTCACTTCCTCCACCACCCCTGTTCCTGGGACATTCCCTGCTCCAGCAGACACTCCCCTTCCCCTTTACCGCAGGGGGGGGAGGGGGTGGGGGGGTGATGCTCAGGCTCCCTGCCCCACCATCCCCTTTGCAAAGCGAATAGGATGGATGCTTTCCCCCATTACATGGGTTTTGGAGGGGTGATGAAATCAAAGACCATGAGATGCCCAGCTGCTGCAAGAGAGGAGCCATGAGACCCCCCCATCTGTGCGCTTCCCAAGGACAATACACCCTTTTCTCTGCTTCTATTAGAGCTCAGCCCTTGCAAACTCTTTTGGCCAACCCGATCTCACCCATGAACCAGCACCTTTGGGTCTGCCCAGGGCTTTCTCCCAACCTTTGCTCAGTGCTGAGCACAGCCCACCAGCGCTGGGCAGCAAAGCCACGGTCCTGCTGCAACTTTGCTGCTGCTGCTGCTTGCTCCCTCCATATCGCTGCCTCTGTCCCACATTTAGCTGCTCTAACAGTAAAACCTGGGTCAGGCCAAAAAAGCATAAACACACACAGCAGAAGCTTGTAACCCCCAGGTCCTAACTCCAGAACCCAACCACAAAACCAATTTTTCCTTCTCCCGACTCTTTTGCTTTCTGCAACTTATCCTGTTTAATTAGTGGCACAGCCTGGAGCGCCCAAGCCACACATCAGCCCTGTGGCACCCCGCTGGCTCACGGATGGGGCAGTCAGAGGTGAAGTATCCGCAGATGGAGCTTGGTCAGCGTTGTGTCCCACCAGAACTTCGCAAGGGCTGCTCAGCAGAAGGACGTCATTCCCATCCTTCCGCAACCAACAGGGGTATCACTGCAAAATGACCTAAACCCACAGGAATGGCACTTTATCCCTGCCTTTGGGATTAGGGATTATATCAAGCTTCCATACTCTTGCTCTGGCACAGTCTCCTCTGAAGGGAGAGCACATAAGCAAACACAAGTCCTAGGAAATACAGTTGATTTACACGATGTGGCAACACTAAAAGAATTTTTTTAAATGGCTTGCAGGAGAGGAGTTTAGCTTTTTCATTTTCTTTGTGTTGGTGACGAATAGCAGCTGATGGGCAAGAGATGAAAGCACCTCAAGCAGAGATTTCTTACCACATTTCAGAGAGTTAATCTCATCAGAGAACTGCTTTACATCTGTTTGAATAGGGATGGAGAGGTTCACCGGAGCCAAACCCCGCACTGGTGCAGATGGGCTGACCCCGTCACGCCACCCTCCTCCCCTGTACAGCCACAGGGTGGGAAGGAAGACAGAGGGAAGACCCACCAGCCCCACACCACGCATGGAGAGCATGCAGGAGCTCAGAAAGAGCACCAGCACTGTCTCTTTGTTGCATTTCAGCCTATCCACTTTACAACCAGGGCCATGCACGAGAAAGTCAGCTCGAGGCACAGATACAGCAGCTGGTCCCCACGTGGGAGCAGGGACCTGCTGTGCTGGATGTTGCGCACACACTGAAAAAGGAGATGTCAGAAAGCAGATGTTGCATAGTTCAGAGACACCTTTTCCCCCTGCTTAAGCCAAATAAGTGAAATAATGTGGCAGAATATACAGCATGCTTGCACTAGCAAGTCCCACGGAAGAGGAGCTCTCCCTAATGTCTCTGTGCACCCCGATGGATGCAGATCCAGCATACACTCCTACTGTTCACAAGAGGGGTAACGGGTTTAAATTGAAAGTGGGTAAATTTAGACTGCACATCAGGAAGGAATTCTTCTCGGAGAGGGTGGGGAGCACTGGGACAGGTTGCCCAGAGAAGCTGTGGATGCCCCATCCCTGGAAGTGTCCAAGGCCAGGCTGGATGAGGCTTGGAGCAACCTGGTCTGGTGGAAAGTGTCCCTGCCCGTGGCAGGGGGTGGGACTGGGAGGGCTTTAGGGTCCCTTCCCACACAAACCTTTCTGTGATTCTTTGATGATTCTATGAATGCTCTTAATTCCCCTCCAAAGCCATCATGTGCAGCTCACTGCTCAGTCCGGCTGCAGAAATCACAGCCCTCCGCCTTGCTCGCCGGGCAGGGGGTCTGTAACTCTCATTATACAACCTGACAGGTTGGTAACGGCACATGGAAAAATCCACTGATTCTGCCTGCTCTATGAGAAGCTGTCAGGCCGCCTGAGGAAGGGAACTGCAGAGACAAGGGTTTCCACTGAAAACACCCTCAGAAAAATAGGATGCAGATGAGGAAGGTAATAGATGAAGCCATCAGCAGGGGCAAATTAACTCTACTTTTTGCAGGGTGCTCCAAAAGCCTCCCACCTTCCCAGCCCAAGACTCAATCAGTGCTGTGATTTACACCACAGGCAACTGGGAGCCTTGCCCCTGTTACAGGAATGTGTCATTGAAGGAAAGACAGTAGGTTTTGGGGGTTAAGGGAAGAAATTGTTTGCCATGCTGTGTGGTTTTATTTCCAGCCTAAGTTTGTTAACCATTAGGTAGAGCAGAAGCTGTTCTGGGCTGGGATCTGGTGTTTTGCTCAGAGGGAAAAAGCTTGGAAAGTAGAATCTTTTTTGAAAGTTTCATAGTAACTTCCTTGTCTGGCACCAGGGAATTTGGATGCTACTCTGAGGATCCACCTTGGCAGATGCCTCCAGACCAGGGGGTGAGGTACAGCAGCTACAGGGGTGGGATCCTCCCAGATCGCCCAGTCTCTTCCCAGAAACCCAATGGTAAAGGTGTTTGACTCAGCAAAGAGATTAGTAAATGCCCAACTTTGCTAAGGAACAATTAAGGAATTGGTTGCACAAGGATGCAATTCCACGATATTAAAATTCAGTTAATCCTGTTATTTAAAACAGCTTTAAACATTAAATACATTTACTTTTCAACACTCATTTCAAACAGGTGACGTAAGGTGACCCCAGCTTATGGTCATGCTTTAATATTAAACAGCTTCTGTAGCCTAGGTAAGCAGGACGTCCGGCTGGCAAAGTTTTAAGGGAAGTCACTGACAGAAACACAACCAGAAGAGATTGAGATACAAACACAGCTTTGGAGGGAGTCTGGCTCTCTCACACGGACCAACAAAACACCTTCATTTCAGTTCATTCGCCTAGCCCAACTCAACACCTCATTTCAACAAGTCAGTGAACAAATCAGGGGTACAACGGAGAATTTTCCAATCTGCAAGTCAAGCTGCAACCCAACAGGCCAAGATCACTAAAAATGGTGTCCAGAAGTGTAATTCATTGCGTACAATTAATAGTCTAGTTAACAAATCACCTAGTTTGAATGTAAAATGTGGTTTGAGACTTTTGCTTCGTCTGCCCTACACATGCAGCGTATTTTGAGTACATCAACTCATCAAATAACATCAAAATACCAGTTTTCTGCATTTTAAACTTGTTTTCATCTTGTGCAGCTTGAATCAGAAATACAAAAAAATAAACCAATTGTCTAAACCCCAAATTCACCATTCCCCACTAGAATAAAAACATACATAATTAATCACCCAGCCAAACAGCTGCCTAAATGCCCCCAGATCCACCGGGCTCCTTGCTCAGAAAGGGAAGTATCCAGTTACACAAAGTAGAAGCAGCTTTTTACAACCAAACAGAAAAACATCCTCTTTCTTGCAGAATGACAAAAAAAAAAAAAAACACACCAACCCAAACCGCCTCCTACCCAGAAAAACAAGACTGCTTAAATCAAGATTCCCTCCTTGCTGACTTTGGACGCCGTCACCTCCGTGGAGGTTGGTCATTTGCACTCGCATCCCAGATTGCTTCACACTTACTGCCTTTGTCCAGGAAGCCCACAGCAGCCATCAGGGCGAGATTTCCCCCAAATTCCCTCTTACTCCAATCCAGGAGCAGGGAGAGCTGTATCCAAATGGATGGGACACATGGAAATACACGACGGAACACCAGAACGAGGGCAAGCTTCGTTAGCTCTGTCTCGCTGCCAACCAACCAAACCTGCAGCCACCATGGGTCAGCTGGGACCTTCGGAGAAGGGACATCAAGGATGGGCTGTTCAGAGAGCTCTGAGTCCTGCTTCTGCAGAGATCTGTGCTGTGCTATCCCGATTTCAGCGAGCTCAGGCTGGACCAGGGCCTGGGGCTTATTCAACATGAGCAAAGCCCACGGCAGATGCTGTGGCGGGTACGACGCATCCCTTGTGCACAGAGCTGGGGCTCCGCCTCAATGTACTCTTCTAGTTTTTGGGGTTTGCGCCCCTCAGGTCCAACCTGAGACTCTCATCCCCACAGGTGCCATCTCACCAAACCCCCCACCCTCCTGCTTTCCACTGGAGGTGGGGGTCCCCCAAATCACGGTCAGAGACACAGTGTCAGTCCCCACCACAAGCACTGTGCTCTGTGGGATCAGCTCCACCGCAGGCACGGTGGGAATGGGGAGAGAGGTGTCCCAGCCAAAACCCTCAGCATATCTCCAGTTAAAATAACCATTTCCCACCATAAACTGCAAAAGGCTGAGGGAACGTCTGCTTTCCCTCCACAGCAGATTTTGCTTTCCCCTGCTGGGATTTAATTGTTGTGCCAAAAAGAACTGCCTGGCCCTGGGGAGGACAGAGGCGAAAGAACAGCTCTGAAGAATGAGATAGTAATTAATTGCTCACCAGTTCCCAGCCACCCCCCATGTGGGCTCAGTTTAAGCATCCCCAGAGACACGAGGAAGAGTCAGCATTGGCAGTGTTTCCCAGGGTGGTACCCGGCCATGGGACCAGGGGCTCCCAGGCACATATTCACCAAAAGCCCCATGCCCTTTGATCACATGAAAACGGGGAATCTCTGCCTTTGCATACCAATAGCTGCCTGCAAGAGATGAAGATACGGGAACTATTAAAGGCATTAATGTTGGTTTTTAATATCACAGAATCATGGAATGGTTTGGCTTGGGAGGGACCTTAAAGTTCCCCCAGTCCCTCCCCCTGCCATGGGCAGGGACACCTTCCACCAGACCAGGTTGTTCCAAGCCTCATCCAGCCTGGCCTTGGACACTCCCAGGGATGGGGCATCCCCAGCTTCTCTGGGCAACCTGTCCCAGGGCCTCCCCACCCTCTGCAGGAAGAATTTTTTCCTTATATCTAATCTAAATTTCCAAGCATTCAATTTAAACCCATTAACCCTTGTCCTGTCATGTTTTCTGAGCTCATCACACTTCGGAGGTGGAAGAAGGGACTGACAACACTCACTTGCCTCGGTGTGTTTTGCACATTGAGGTTTAGAAAATAGTGCTTCACATCCCGCGCAGCTGGAGATCCCATCCCCTTGGGTGCCACAGCATCCCTTGGGCCGGGTGAAGCCAGGGGCCAGCACCTGACCCATCCCATGAGCTCAGCTGAGCTGCTCTGCACCCTACGGCCCACACTGCTGGCTCACCTTTTCCAACCTGGCATACTTTTGCTTTCACAGCTAGCATTCATTTTCTCACTTTCTATGGCTAAACATAGAGCAAGGAGCTGGGAAACCCAACACATGCTTCCCATCCTATGAAGAAACATGCACACCCATCCCTTGCACGTCAGGGTCCTGCTCGGTGTGCAGGCTCCTTGGCTGGACTCTCCCTTCTTTTCAACTCAATTACTACTAGAAGTTTAGGGACAGTGCCATAGAAATTATCTCTTGCGTAACACGTGAATGCAATCCCCTGTCCCCCATGAGCACACCCACAAACGTTGCAAAACCTTGCAGGGACGGGCAGGCGGAGCAGCGCTGGTGGGAAGAAGGAGCAGGTCTGTAGCAAAACAGCCCTGGAAATGCTGCTGCTATTTCTCCGAAATCAACCTCAAAGACAAAGGGGACATGAAAGGATGGAAAGCAGCCGGCAGCAGACCTCAAGGAAACTCTCCATGGGCCAACAAGGATGCACAAGCTGTTGGAAGCCGTGCAAAACCCAGACACATCTTGTAAAGAAATTCCTCCACCAATATCCAACTAGAGTCCTGCTCTGTAATGGAAAGAGAGCCAGACCTTTAGGAAGACATAATATAAAGAAGCCCGAAGGAATGAGATATCCACGGAGATATCCAAAAGCATGAGCAAAGAGGCATCTCCCATCAGCTCCGGCACGTGTCCAGGCTCTCCATCAAGCTTGCAACGACGTGCTCAAACCCTTGCACAAATAAAGTGTCACAGACTTTGAAAGACACGAGGTCTGAAAGGTAAAGAGAGTTGAGAAGATCTGAGAAAACCAGAAAGCTCAAAGCAGCTCCTGCTTGCAAAGCAGCCTGGAGTAATTGGAGGGAAAACCTTCTGCTTGGGGAAAAATGGAAAGGACAATTTGCTTCTGCATTTAAAGGCAAGATTAAATTTACCATTCAGTGGTCTTTTCTCCAAAATTTGAAGGAGGCGGCTGAGATACACGAAAGAGAGAAAGGGAATTAGGCATTAAATCACATTAAGCATTTGGCTGAGACCTGCAGAAGTTAAATGCTAAAAAAAAAAAATTTTCCTATCTCTTTTTGTAGAAGAATGAAATGAATTTTAATATAGAACCATCTTCCTTACCTAAAAAGGTAGCCCCCCC
>NW_010246564.1:62804-63138 GCF_000690775.1 Eurypyga helias
AATAGCATTATTGATCTAGAACTAGCAAGAGCTACAATATACCGAATTTCAAGTGCATACCCCGCACGCCTGCCGAGACCCCCAGCGCACCCGGGCACACCATCAGAGTGACAGGATCTGCAGGGAGGGCTCTCCTCGCACAGCCATCACACCCACGTGCTGGCAAGGGGGAGAAGACATCCTCAGACGTGGGTTTTTACAGTGAGAAGATAAAAAGGAAAAGAAAAAAAAAAAGTGCATATGCCAGCCTGTCTGAGGGCTGGAGCCCGGAGCTGCCTGCATTTCACATCAGATGTGAAAGCAGCAGCAGCAGCCTGGAGGGGGGAAAAAAAAA
>NW_010246564.1:63169-70475 GCF_000690775.1 Eurypyga helias
TGCTGAATAGGGGCTGTCTCGCCAACTGCAACCATTAACCTCTCCAGCTTGGAGATTTCTGGCTCCAAAGAGCGCACTGGCAGGATTTGGGAGTAGCCAGCTGCTCAGTGCCCCTGGCCAGCAGCAGACAGCCCAGCCTAACACAGCCGGGCTCTGCAGGTCCAGAAGAAGGAAACACCCAAGGTCTGACCCAGCACAGATGAGGCAGTCCTGTGACACATCGCCCCCCAAATCCTGAGCTACAGCATGTGTGGGAGCCACCTCCTCCCTGGCACACAGACCTCCGAGGCAGCAACGCTTCCAGCAGCTGGGATGGGGCAAAGTCTGATCCGGGGACCCCTGGAAAACTGGCCATGGAGGGAGATAGTCCAGGACATGTTTCTCAGATGCAAGCAGATATATATGACCATGGACCTCATAGAATCATAGAATCACTAGGTTGGAAAAGACGTTAGAGATCATCCAGGCCAACCGTATCTGTCCGCCACTAAACCATATCTTTCAGCACCTCATCCACCCGTCTCTTAAACACATCCAGGGATGGTGACTCCACCACCTCCCTGGGCAGCCTGTTCCAGGGTGTGATAACCCTTTCAGTGAAGAACTTCTTCCTTACATCCAATCTAAACCTCCCCTGGCGCAGCTTGAGACCTTTCTCCCTTGTCCGATCATCCGTCATTACGGAGAAGAGACCAACACTCACTTCTCCACAACCTCCTTTCAGGGAGCTGTAGGCAGTGATCAGGTCTCCTCTCAGCCTCCTCTTCTCAAGGCTAAACAAGCCCAGTTCCCTCAGTCCTGCTCAGGCTCTCTCAGTGCTGTCCCTGCAGCAAGTCGCGGCTGTCTGGATGTGTTGCATGTACTGCACGAGCGCATCCACTAGTAACACTGATTTCTTATGTGTGTGATTCCCCAAACTCAGGTGGCACATCCCTGTTAGCAAAGAAAACCCGCTCTGCTCCATGCCAGCATCAGGGTGAGCATCACTGCTGCAGGCTTGGGGAGCACAGGGACCGGGGGATTGCACCTCTGCCCTCCACAGTGCTGCCTGACCTCCCCCCTCCCTGCATCTCAGCATTCCCCAAAGACACATCTTCCTTAGGAGAAGCAGCAGCAGCCACTCCTGCTGCTGCTCCAGGGCGTTAATTAAAACCAGACTGCTTGGATGCCAAGCAGACTCCCCACCTGCAAATCCCACAGGGGAAGGAAAAAGAGCAGGAGCAGCCAGGACAGGAAGCAAGCAGAGAAAGGATGCTGTGGGAGAGCAGCTGACAGCAATGCAGGCTCAGGGAGCATGACAAGGACACCAGAGCTGCCCGTTCAGGGCAGAAAACCTCCCACTGCTGCCAGACACAGCAGCCTCAGGGTTAATAAACATTATGTGAAGTGCTGGTGGTTTCACCGCCCCACTGGGTTACCCAACTTCCACCGTGCAGTGCCCGGTGCCACAGGCGGAGCAAGCACCCCACTCGGTCCCCCACACCCCACTCACAAAAAACCAAGCCTGATGCTGCCAACCTCTCCATCCCTGCCCTCCTGCCCGCAGCTTGCAGGGAGCCAAGGAACTCCAGCCCCGGTAACCTCCGATGCATCAGCTGGTCTTAGCGCTCAGGAAGAGGGACCAGGCGTTCACTCGTGTGGAAGGAACAATGCTGAAGGTTCTCCAGCGTCCTGGGGGGCACAGGACAGTCCCCATGGGGATGCTGCCCTATGGCGGGTGTGCATGGGGCTGAGAGCAAGCAGAGCCGCACAGCCTGGCTCCGAGGCACCCGCAGGCTGTGGGTACACTGGGTCATATCAGCCAGAGCTCCCCAAGGTCTGCTCTACACGTCAAACTGCGTGGCTGAAGAGGAAGGTTGAAGCAGTTTTGGCATCAATGGGGCTGCAGCACATGCTTCAAGGATGGTGCAAAGCCGAGGTCCAGCATCCTTTGAGAGAAAGTTTGAATCCCAGACAAGACAGCATCAAAAAACATCCCAACGAGCTGCCAGAGACACCACGGTCACCACTGCAAACTCACCTGGCAACATACCCACCTCTGTGGGGACCTACTATGCAACAGCATCTCTGTCTCCTAAGTGTGGTTTGGGGAAACAGATACCCCTGAGCGTGTGCAGGGAAGGGGCACACTGCACAACACACAAAATGTAACACAGACCAGGCAGATACCGGGCCACAAAATGCTTCAGGAGCTTTTCCTGAGCACAGAAGGTTATACCAAGGGGCCAGGTTATGCCTTCCCAGGCGAGTGCCGGGGTGTCACGCTGCCAGGCCGGTCTGCACTCAGCTAAACCTTGCCCTCCCCATCTCAGCACCTCTGAGCACCCACGAGATGCTGGAGCTGACTACCAAGGAAGGTTTGGATATATCCACGATTCCCAGTTTGCGAGCCCCAGAAGCGGTGCTTACCCTCCCCAGGAAGGCTGCCAGCCTTCCAATGCCTCACTGCTCCCCCATGGGCTACCCCAGCCATCGGCCACCACTCGCCTCCCAAACTCTCCCCAACAGCTCCTGCCTTCCCAGAAAGTGCAAAATCCTCAGCACTGAGGGAAGAAACCAGGGACAGAGAGGAAGGGCTCCGTGTGATATCAATCACAGGGCCAACTGGAGTAAGTCAGCTACCATTTAATGCACTTCCCAACATTAATTAAGCAGGACCACCCCTAAGAATTTAATTTTATCATGCAGCCCTTTGCTCTGGTGTAACAGGGACAAGGTCAGAGAAGCCCGAAGTGGACTGTCTCTACATTAGCCTTTTTTTTACTATTCATCCTGGCCAAGCCCCCTCTTATGATGATGATATTCATCATTTAATTAACGAAGCATCTCTGTACCACACAGTCCCCATAGCACCAGGCAGCTGCTCAGGAGTAGCAGGCATTACTCCACAGCCCAGCAGGACACAGGTAGGGACATGTCGTGCCTTCCTCTCCCCAGCTGCTGGCTGCAAAACCCAGGGGTCAGCCCTGGATGGGGCAGGGGGACGCCCACACCCACAGCAGGGATGTATTTGGGGGACAGACCCTGGGGATTGCAGGCTGGCCACCGCGAAGAGACGGCTGCCTGCACCACGGGCACAGGGCCTGCACAGCTCAGTGGGCAGCAGAGCATGTTTGCCCCCGGCCCCTTCTTGCTGATGACAAGTTGTCCTGGTGTCTTTGCCCATTTGGGACCCTGACTTGCCTTCCCTGGCCTCTTACACCCCAGCACCACCCAGGCGAGGCTGCTGTGCGCAGAGAAGCCACCTTACAAGTCGTGAAGCTTTACCACAGCTTGGACCTTGCCATTTGGCTTTTGGCCATCTTCAGCACCCGGAGGTTTTACTATAATACTTTCCTCTTTTTCCTTTTTTTTGTTTTCTTTTTGTTGTTTTAATTCCTGGAACTGTTGTACACCTCTTACCCTGTGCAGAGGATGCCTAGAGCCGGAAGATGCCTCCTCCTCCCCTCTTCCACTAGCCCAGCTCTGCTGGAGCAACAGCCCAGCAAAAACTCCACGTTGAGACATAACCAATGGCAAATTCTTCGAGTGAAACGTAATGTGCTGGGAAGCGCTTCACCATTTCGCTTGGGAAAACGATCTGTTTGGCAGCAGAGAGGAGGAAAACATGCTTTGTTTTACAAATCCTCTCCCCAGCAGGAGAGACACTCCCAGAATTTAATATACCAACAGTGCTTGACTGCTTTAACCACTGAAACTCAAGAGCGTGTAAAAAAAATGTGATACACTATATATAACCTATCCTATTCGGCAACTGGTGGTATCAGGCTTCATCAGCACCAAGGAGCTGCAGTTTTCCCACCCGTGGCAGCCGGGCACAGGGTCTGGGAGCGAGGTCCCAGGTTTCTCCAAGTGCTGCGCAGCCTTAATTAATTCCATTTTCCCCCCTCTCGTAGGGTGAGGCCCTGCAGCAGCTCCTTGCAGGAGAACAGAGAAAATGCTGACAGGTAAATGCAGAAGTTGCTTTATAGCAGAGAAACAAAGTTTCTCTGTTCAAAGTTGTTTGGCGCCAAGAATTACTTCCACGAAAGGCAACCCGCTTCCTCCTGGTGACTACCAACCCCTAAATAAGACATTATTTCAGTGTATTTCCACTTACGCTCCAATGCTGTTAACTGCCAAAAGCATCCTACACACAGCATGGGTGAGGATGGCTTACAGGAAAACACATCTTATCCAAAGAGGGCAGCGGACGGCACCTTTTTGAGAGAGGGTTTTCATCTGCAGTCTGGGGTTTGGGCTCCAGGCAGCTGCCAGCATTACCAGGGCAGAAGGGAAGAGGAAGCACTATCTGCAACTAAGAAACTTGTCGTTAAACCAGGCTGGCTATGCCAAAGGAGCACATACTCCTCTAACAGCCACTGCCAGCTCTTGCACGCAGCAATAACATAAGTGTTATTTGAGGGCAGGCAGCGGGATCGGATTGCCTCTGCACCGGAGACCGCTTCCGACCTCTCTGAGGAGCAGTCTCAGTGCAAAGTCCATCTCCTGTCCATGCTTTTTATGTTTTTAAACAAAATGAAGTCCACTTCATACATTAGCTCTTGTATAGTTGGTTGCAACCTCTAAGCATTCTTGGAAACACTAATTAATCATTATGAGAGCCTGTAGAGAAAACAGCATTGCTCTCATTCCAGGGGACAGGAGCAGGATGGATGAATTTGAGGAAAGGCAAAAGGCCATGCGGGATATCAGTGCCAGCATGGGCCTGCCTGTGCTCCAGCACGACATTTAAAACAAGGTTTCCTCACCCTACCCCTTTGCTGACTATCAAACGCAGCTTTTTTGGAGGTGCTGACAGGGACAAGTCCCCAAACCTCCTCTTGCAGTGAGTGGGTCAGGCAGGATGTTATGTCAAGGAAAACCAAAAAGCTGGTGACCCTCAGGTCTGGTGACACACTTGTCCCACTCCACAAAAGGGATGGAGCAACTCCAAACCACAGGGATGCTGTCACCTACCCCCTCACTACCACACTGGGCTGGCTTCAGAGCTCAGTGAAGCCAATGGAAAGGCTCCCAGTGACCAAAAATGGTTGGGGTTTTCAAAAAAATAAAAAAGCTAAACAAAACTGAGAGCAGGGGGTCACCAGGTTTGCTCAAAGCCCCCAGTTTTGCAGCAGCACGATCACACATGATGTCAGCAATGACATGGACCAACCAACACCACAGCCCCTCTGCAACGGGTGCCACATAAACAGCTCATGAGCTGTCTGCCCCTCCTGGGCTCACCTGTCCATCCCTCTCTGCAGGGGGAAGCCCATCCTTCCTCCCAAATCCCCGTTTTCAGGCTGGGACACAGCAGGAGCTCAGCTCCCACCGCCTCGCAGCCTCAGCTCCTTGGGAGCCAACCGAGCATCCCTCGCAGCCACTGACGCACCCCCAAAAGCCAGCCTGTGGAAAACCACAGCGACTGGGATGTGTTCAGTGGGGCATCCCACGTTCACCACCCGAAGGCAAGGAATAATACTGCCTCATTAAAAATGTGCTCCCACTCTATTATAGTATCTAGGACAAAGTGTTCCCTATTTTGACACTCCAAGATCTATTTTATCAGAGCAACCTCTTCAGAAACACTCACTCACAAAGACTTATGGGGTTGTAACAGGTTTCTCGCTTCCACCCTCATTTTAAAATTAATTTCTAGCTTAATTTTCACCTTAGTTAGATGACAGGGATGCCCCCAGGGTCAGATCTGTCAGTGGGGCAGCCACTGTGACACGTCCCAGCTCCCTCACCCCCTGCACGGCCAACCCATGGGGAGGTAGAAGATGGTCCAGAGCATTGCTGAGAAAAACCAGTATCTGAAGCCAGAGCGAACTTGGGAGCAACTCACAGTACTTCACAGGCACCGAGAGGTTTTTTTGTGGGGGGAGTGAAGGGGGGTTTGATATAAACCCCTTCTAAAATTAGCAACCGCCTTTCGGCCAGCTCCAAGGGGCTGCTGGTGCAACGATAAAGCTTTGGCGTGGCTGAGTCAGGGTACTGCAGCCTAACTCACGTCCGCTCCTGCCCCACGAGGTTTCCCCGGCCACGTGCTTGACCCACGCAGCTGCACAGATCCCGCACGGAGAGGGCATTATCCCAAAGAGACATACCCCCACCTCCCAGAGAATGGGCATGTTCATCTCGAAAAAAGCACCTTATCTCAAGGTTGGGAGTAAGTCACATAAACCAGGTGGGCAAAGGGACTGGGGCTGGTGGGGTAAATGGTGGGGTGAAGGGGTCAGGGATGCGTCCTGAGCAACACATCCACTTCCTAAGAAGTTAACAGAACCAGAAAATGGGGGGAAAAAACCCCAAATCCCAAAACACAGGCCACACAAAAAACCCAAATAGAAATCCAGAAGAAAAGCACAAGACCCTGGCCTGGGTGGTTTCCCATGGACAGACTGACACGGAGCAGACCTACGGGGCAAGAAAGCAGCTCCCGATGCCCAGCGAAGACCAGAGCAACTTCTCCCCAGGGTGGTAGAACTGGTTACACCAAACAGCTGGCTCCTTTTTTTTTTGGAGAAAAACCAAGCCTGGAGCGGGGTCTGTTTTCAGTCTGCATGGAAAACTTGCTGGTTTTCAAAACCCTGGGTACCCCAGAGCCTTGAAAACACCCAGCCCTTCGGTCTTTTTATCACCATCAGTAGAAAAGGTTAAATGCTAATTTGCTGGATCCAGAGCGCTGCTCCTCAGCTGCCTTTCTGTTTGCTCACAGCAACTTTCAGTAGCGTTGCTTCTTAGCGAATGCCCTGCTCAAACAGACTTCCAAGGGGAAAGGTCTCGCGCTGCGTACAATTAATTCTTCGCACAACATCTCGCCCGCTCGTTTCTACAAGCCCCAGTCAACACCAGCAAAACTCCACCAAGGGATTGTGCATCACAAAGAACAAGCTGAAAAGCAAAGCTGCCAGCCGCTGATACTTCTGAGCCAGGAAGAAAAAAAGCTGATTCTCAAAAGCTGCTAGCTCAAATTGCCTCAACGCTTTTCCAGATCTGCTTTAACCACCCAAACTTTGGGAAAGTTGAGTGGGAACCTCCTGGAGTGGGCTGTGCATACTGCAAACCCCAGCGCAAGCAACGAAGGGAAGGAGAAAAACGCACCTGGGAGGGTTTCTGGCTGCAGACAATGCAAAGCACCTCCCGGGCGTGATTTTCCCATCTCCAATGCCATGCCCACCCTCCAGCTCCTCAGCTGCTTCGCCAAAATCACACCACTTAAGTCAGACCCACAAAAAACCAGCGCATGCCCCCTCTTTGCTAGCAGGCTTTCAGAGACGGGATGTGGTTTGCCCCTGGACTAGGGGTACCCGACCGC
>NW_010246564.1:70523-70888 GCF_000690775.1 Eurypyga helias
GTTTCCCCCCTGCCGCAGGTGTCTCAGCAGCTCCGTGGCCTCCTCCTGCTTCCCCTGTTTGACCAGCAACAGCATATCCTGGATCATGCAGATCCGCCGGTGGTAAGGGGGCAAGCTGCTGCCACCGCCCTTCCCCAACTTCTCACCAGACTTCACCACGAGGGAGGCGAGGAAGTCTCCCCTTTCCCTGGGGGGTGCTTTCTTGCGGTGCTGGGCCGGGGGGCTCTCCCCGGCGCTGCCCGGCTGGCAGCCCTTGGTCTGCCTGGTGCCCATGGTCTGTGGCCCCGAGTCCTGCAGCCCTGGGGCTGCATGCAAAGGGGGGGGGAGGGGGGGAGAGCACAAGGGGGTGCACGAAAGGGCTGGGG
>NW_010246565.1:0-17549 GCF_000690775.1 Eurypyga helias
TAGAAACTCAGATTTAGAAACTCAGCTTTAGAAACTCAAGGTTTAGAAACTCAGCCCATCAAACCATCCCCAGCAGCCCAACTTGAGAGCCGCAGTGTTTGGTTCTTTATGCGACGGTATGAGCTAAACCCACGGCTGCTTCACTCCCCTTCATCCAGCTTCCCAAAACCCCTGGTTTGGGCTCCTGCGAGGCCGATGTGCGCTGAGCCTCACACCCCGCTTTTGGGGTCAAATCGAGTGATGGGGAGACCATCGGCTCGGGTTAGTTCGCGTGCAGTGGTCCAGCGTGCCAGGTGCTGCACGTACGGAACCCTTGGTTCGTGGAAGTGGTGTGGGAAATCGAGGGGGGAAAGCTAGTGGGAGTCAGCAATTCCCTGATGGGAGTTGATGGTGGAGTTGGAAAAGGATAAACTTCTAGAGAGGCTCCATTGCGGGGCAGCTCTGGACCAGTGCGGGATGGGGGATGCATCACGCCAGGGAGGTTTGGGAGTGGGACTGGAAATGATGTCTCGGGTCCTGTGATAATGCTGGGATTAAGGGGGCTGTGGGTGATGCAGCGGGGAGGTCTGGTTCTTCGGCAGGGTGTTGGGTAGGAGAGACGGCCATAAACCGCGCCGAAAAGTAGCGGGGAAAGGAAATGCACTGATTGTTTTATAAGTGAATTGTTTTAAAAGCAGGGAGGAGCGGAGTGTTTCTTCCCTGTGTTCAGGGAAGATGAAGGAGAAAAATAAAATAAAATAAAGTAATAAACCTATAAAAATGAGAAGGTGGAATCTTGCTCTGGGTTGTGTCTCCCAGCGCAGCCACTGCTGAGCGGAATGTGCTTTTCTTCGAGGTAACAAAAGCTGGGGGACTGCCCGGAGGTAAAAGCACAAGGGGTGGCAGGGCCCTTGGGGTTTAACTCCGGGGTGAATTCATGGAGGTCCAGCTGAAATCTTCGCCTGCCCGTTCTTTATCCTGCTCCTGTCCAGACTCATGGCTTGGTGGGTGGGCAGGTGTGAAGCCCCCATCTCCCCCTTACACCGACATGGGCTTTGAAGTAGCCCGTTAAAACTCAAGAAGCCTCGGCCTCATTAATATTGGCATAAAGCAAGAGCTGTTAATGCATTTTTTTCTTGTGCCGGCCAGAATTTAGCTGAGTTTAGCTGACTTTGCCTTCTTGGAAGGTTTTGTTCTGTTTTTCAAAATAGAGTGATAAATAGGCTGGGATTGGTACAAAACAGGCTTTTAGCAGGAGGATGGTGGAGAGATCCGTTTCCATACCCCTCTCAAGTGATCCTAATACGTTTTTCTCATAAATTCTTTGATTAAATCCTTCAAAACAGCGTTTTCTGCCATGAGTGCTGCGCTTAAGTTTTGAAATAAGCTCCTTAGAGGCACTTTTACATTGCTCCCTGAGTACTGGTGCCAGGATTTTCTTTCTTTGGGGCCAAAATTGGCATCCCTCCTTGCTGGGTGTTTGGGCTTGGAGCCCCAGCAGTACCTCTAAGGCTGGTATGGGCTGCAGTCATCTGAGTCCCTCAAAGCCTAAAATTTGTCTTTTCCTAAAATGGGAAGAAGTTGGGTTTGTAAGTGAAACTGTAAGATTTTCGGTATCTTAAAAAAGTAGCAATTGGGATGGAGCCCGCATGATTTGCTCTGTTTAAATTGGATGTGAAATGGGTGGGTGAGCAGGGAGTTGGGATTTCGGAGCGTGTTTTTGAGTGTCATGAGGAAGAAGGTGACAACATCATGCATGGGGCAGAGCAGAATCAGCCCAAGGTGGTGAAGTTTTTAAAAGAGGCTATTTTGGGTACAGCTATTTCACTAGAAATACCGGCTTCCAGGTTCATATCATCCCAAACCCCTGATTCCGCATAGATTCCCCCTTATTTCCCTGCTGTAAATCAGAATAAAATCAGCCTCAGACAAGGCACAGTCAGTGTCTACAAGAGATGCAGCAAATGTGACATCGGGCAAATAACACCTCTAAATTCAACCAGCCTGCGAGGGGCTCAGAGTTACCCATGACATGTTCACAGGACATTGTATTTTATTTATTCCTTCCCCATATTAGATCTTCTATCCAATAGGATGATAGCAAAGAAAAAGAAAAATGGTACTTTTTATCCTCAGATGATTAAAAAGAGCCACTGCTCAAACCTGTCCTGGGGGTAAAAAAAGCAGGAACGGGTTTTACCATAGATCAACCCTTTGCCCAGCTCAAAGCAAACCACAGATTGATGGGTTTTTAATCCTTGTTGCCAAAACACCCCTTTTCCTTCCCAGAGCTGCGCTGGCTCCCGGGTACCGGGAGTTCGTGTTTTGTCCAAGAGAGGCTGTCAAAGAGGTGCTTTTTTTAAAATACATTTGATCCATTGAATACTAATCTTGATGCGGGCAGGAGCAGGCGACTGGGGCCATGCCTACAGGAGGAGAAAAAATTAACCAGAGAGTTTTAAAATCAGCATTGAAGAGGAGCATGAATTCTTGCATATTTGCTGTCGGAGGGACTTTGTTCAGGTTTTTGCAAGCCATTTTAGCAGCGCAATGCCTTTGATTCCCCAGTGGGAAAGCAGATATAAGTAATGATACCCCATGGGTCTGTTTAGGGGGTTTAATTAAAAAATTGTTTATAAAGCACTTGAAGATCCTTGGATGAAAGGAGCTGGAACTTTGCAATACACATTTAATTCCAGAGAGTTGCTTTAAAGGCTTATGATGAGGAGGCTGGTGATCATTCATGTTGGCCGTGACGGGAGGCCGGCTGGAAATACCTGCTCTCAGCATTTGCAGGGAGGCTGGGATTGCACTTTGGTTATTATTTGCTGTATAAATCATGCATTTTCTCTCCTCCTCTGCACCCTCTAAAAGACCTAAGCCTGCCGACACAAGCTGTGGGGTGTTTTGAGGCTCAGGCTGTAGGGACTGATGGAGGTTAATTACAGCCAGCGAGGATCCCTCAGGCTGTGCAATAGCCCCCTGGGTTATTCTGGGTGTTGCATCGCTCTATGGGAGCAGAGAGGAACTGTTGGCGTTGAGGTGCAGCACCGCATCCATCCCACCTGCTTGCACCGGCCCTGAATTTTGCCGCCTTCTCCATGATGCTGGACTGGGTGGTCCCTTTGCCCCATCCCCAAGGACCCACCGCAGGACCCTGAGCCACGCGATGCTCTGCGGGACCAGAGAGGATGGGGTGAGTGGGGCTTCATCCTTACAGGGTGATGTTCTGGGTAGGTGAAATCCTGCCATAACATCCAGCTGAGCTGCTCTGTGCTATGGGGGGCTCAAGCCCCAAGCCCAGATGCCTTCGGTAGCTATGTCTCCAGGTGGTCCAAGCAGGAGCAGGACCAAGCACGTAACAACCCACCCGTGGTTGTGCAGGAATTCCTCCCTCCCAGCTGCTGAGCTGATGGAGAATGACCCACAGGCAGAAACACACAAATGAGGAGCCTGAGAATCACCTTCAGTCCCTCACCTTCAGTCCTGCTCCCAGCCCGACAGCACGCGTGCGTGATGGACAGCCCCGCTCTGCTCTGCCCAGAGCCGAACATCATGGCAGGGTTTGAACTTTGTAGGAATCCGGGTGGCCCGGTTTGGTCCATTCCCCGTGTGCAGGCATGTGAAATCTCGCAAACACTCCGAAGCGGTTTCGCCTGCTTCTGCCAACTTCCTCGTCGAAAGCCTGTTTACGTGCGCAGCTTCTTCCATAACTGGCCAGTCTCCACCTAAGGATGTTGTTTCTGAATTCTTGCAATGCCTGCCCTTTCCTTCACGGACAGCTCCTGACCAAACCTTGCTTTTCCTATTTTTTAATCTAAACGACGCACACAGTCATCTGGCATTTGTTGTTCTCCACCTACCTGAGCTCAGTTCACTGCAACCCACAGGGCTTGGCCGAATCGCCCACGTTGCAGAGAGCCTTTGGTCTTGGGATTCCCAGGCAAATCCAATGAATCTTTCTCTTGCAGCTTGTGAGACAACCAGGCTCAAGCCTGGTTCTGCATGGAGGTCTTGCAGGTCCTACTGCATGGTGGGGTTTGGGGATGAGCCACCTATCTCCCCCCAAAACCCTTTCTGTGTGCCATTGGTGCTTAACCAAAAAAAAAACCAAACTGTTTTTCCCTCAAAACTGCCTGGTGTGATGGTGTCCCACAGCCCACAGTGAGGTGTTGCTGGTTCTCTTATTTGGGAGGGATGGGGACAGTTCATAACAGCTCTAACTGCGTATTTGTCTCTTGTGCTGGGCTGAAGCCATGCAGGGTTCTGCTCTGGAGGTCCTTGAGGAATATGTAGATCCACTTGAAACTGGATGGAGGCAGGAGGGATGTGATCTGCCCGTATCACAGCTCCAGTTTTGAGGTGCCTAAGCATTGGGTCTAGCTTATAACAAAAAACACGTTACTTTTGAGCTAAACAGCCCTGTCTGAGAAGGTAGAAAGACCTGGGGAAAAAAAGATGAGCTTCCTTGTTATTGTAGAAAAAATCATATATGATCTGCTATGGTCTGAAGAGCTGAAATGCTCCTTAAAGGACTGGCTGTGCCACATTTTCTCTCTCTATTTTTCATGCGTCTGCTTAGACTAGGCGCTGTTTGATGGAGAGTCCACGCGGTGAGTGTTCAGGGATGGAGAGATGCTCTCGGCTGGGGTCTCCGGGGCTGCTGGCATACAAACAGCATGATGAGCAGGGGGCTGCAGTGCCACAACAGCTTTCCATGGCCAGAAGCAACCTTGTGACACTGCAAGGAGAGCGGAAAAGTCACAAGCCACATTTAGAGGGCTTTTAGTGCGGCTCCTAGTAAATTTAGAGTCGTGCCCTGTGCTGTGATTCGGGAGGAGTTGCTGACTTTGCACTGCAGTTTCTACCCCTTTACGGTGTGACCACCTGGAGCCATGCTGACACAGTGGTATTTTTCTTCTAGCTAAACTTCCAGGTGACTTGTATCAGTGTCCTCACCTCCTTCCGCAGCCAAGGGAGTGGGATAGGTTCCTTCAAGGATAACTGCAAGTTAGCTGCTGGCTTTGAATTGCAAATAGTGCTAGAAATAGTGAGTGCCTGGGGGAGTCTTGGAAAATGCCAATAGTAACGTTACTGCCTTCTGGGAGTGCAAAACTCTGTGGTGGGTTATTTGGGGTGACCTTCTCGAGGGTTGCATGCACATATTCTCCTGACTTGAGCCATAATGTGTCTCAGAGTCAGCCGTCAGTACCAAATCCTGCTAAAAACTATTGGGGACCAGCAAATGCCAGGATGTTCCATCAACCCTAAACAGAATAAAACCTTCCAGAGACTGAGTGGAGTTGCTCCAAACCCTGAAGGCACCAATATCTTCCATTGATCATTTGTTTATTGGGTTCCCAGGTCTTCTCGCTGAAGTTTTTCTCGTCACTAAATGTGGCTGCTTTGCAAATCCGTGCATTTTTTGCAGCACACACTGCTCTGCGTGTTGCAGGCACCTTTTCTGTACCGTAAATAACGGACATCTCCTGGCTGGCTTGGCCACGGGCCAGGAGCGCTCGGCAGACGCCGGTGACAGTTTGGTGACAAACTATTGCAAGGAGAATGCAAATGACTTAATAAAATAAACTCAGTGTAATGCCTCGACGGCCAGCGCAGAGCAGAAGGCGTAACGGAGGGGAATGAGCCTTTATTTTGGAGGATGGGAATTCGGCGCTGCTGAAGCACCTGCTTGTAGATGTGCATCCGCAGTAAACTAGCAACGTGCCAGGTTGAGACTGGACTTTCAGCACGGCTCTGCTAGCGCTCAGTGTCCAAGGTCCTGCGTCTCGGTGTGGTGCTGGAATGTGCCCCGGTTTGGGCAAGCTGGGATGAGCTGCCTGGTGGAAGAAGGGAAAACTGGGAGTCCTGGTGCTGCCAGCTCTTCTGCAGTTGTGGGCAAGTTGCTTTTTCCTCCCAATGAAGGACCCAAGGTAATGCCATGTAGGTTCAGATACTGAACTGAGGTGTTGAAGTCTGGAGCTGAGTTGTCCCTGCATCCAGCTGCTGTTAGTGGAGAGAGAGGGGGGCATCTTCCAAAGGCAATTCATATGTGCCTTGCAATGATTTGGCCTCTAGACATGCTTGTCTCTGTGCATGCTCCCCATCAGGGTCTGATGTTACACCAAAAATATCCAGGATCTGCCCCTGGAAACCCTTACATTGCATAACAGGACCTGTATTTGCTTAAAAATGTCAAAAAGATGTGGGTTTCAGGATTTGGAAGAACTTCTTGGTGGTGGGTCTGTAGACCCTAAAGGCTGCAAAATGGAAAGGTGGATGAAAGGGGCCTACAAGGAAGCTGGAGGGTGGGGACTTTTTACAAGGGCCTGTAGTGACAGGACAAGGGGGAACGGGTTTAAATTGAAAGTGGGGAGGTTTAGATTGGATATCAGGAAGAAGTTCTTCACAGCGAGGGTGGTGAGGCACTGGCACAGGTTGCCCAGAGAAGCTGTGGATGCCCCATCCCTGGAAGTGTTCAAGGCCAGGCTGGATGAGGCTTGGAGCAACCTGGTCTGGTGGAAGGTGTCCCTGCCCATGGCAGGGGGGGTGGAACTGGATGGGCTTTAAGGGTCCTTCCAACCCAAACCATTCTGTGATTCTGTGGTAAGAAGAGCATGATTTTGGGTTTAAAACCCAAATCTGTGTTTGCAGCCAGGTGCAGGATGGATGCCTTAGAAATAGGAACTCCCTCCAAAATGGAAAAGGTCATTTCTTATTACTGAGTTAGTCCCGTTTTAGAAGTTGCTTTGAGGTCTGGCCCATGTTCTTTGCATCCTTAATAAAAAATGGATGTGTTTTTTTCTCTTATCTTACAAGCTCTGTTTGCAGGGGGCTCTGGTCATGCCACACAGCTCTTGAGACTGGTGAAAAGGGAGGAGGAAGGTCATTTGGCTGTGAAAGAATAAGGCCTTAGTTATTAATGGCAAAGGCTGAAGTTTTCTCTCTCAGCCTTAATTGATTTTAATAAATTTAACTGGAGGAGGAGGTAGAAATTGGCTTAAAGTTATTAAACTGTAGTACTTAAAGATATATTAAATCTACTGTAGAGAAATGAGGAGACAACATTTATTCTGAGTGGCTTCTGATAGATACAGGCAAAGAGAAAATGCCAGATTTCTAACGTTGACAAAGGGGACTTGAAAGACTCCGCAGAAGAGTTTGGAGAAACTGTGTTTGAGACAATCCTTCTTTGAAACCTAATAGTAAAGACCATTCTTCTCTTTTTCATCCTCCCTGGAGTCTAAAGGCAAGAGGGTGAGATAAGACATTCCACCACGTACGCAAATGGGGGGGGAAAAAATGCAAAAGTTTAAATGATACTGCTGCAGCCTGTGGAAAGTGGATAGCTCACAGGGTGACTATTATACGCTGCTTATCAAGATACGGTATGCCTTGACTATGAGAAAAAGCAGAGTAGTTAAAGCGATGCACTGTGATCCCTGGCACAGGTCCAGTGAGCAGTGGTTATACTGGAAATTACATCAAGTAACCAAGGTCCTGGAGATATGTATATATATATATATATACACACTACACAAGCAATTAGAGTTGCGCTTGTTGGATTTTTCTAATTTATTAAGCACCAGAAGAAATGTTTAAAGCACACTTAAGGGAAGGAAGTTTTCTACCAGATATTATGCTAGCTATTAGCTACTGTCCGACTCTAAAATCAGCATTCTCATTCATGCATTTTTTTCAACCATCTTCCCACCCTCCAGCTGCTGGTGAACTGATTGGGTTTCAGAGCCTAAACAAATAAAAATAACACATAAATAAAAATTTGTTCCCATGGGTTTCTCTTGGCAAAGTGGAGAAAGTAGCAACGTGCAGTAAGCGCGTGACATGACCCCCTCTCGGTTTATTTTCCTGTTAAAAATTTTTTTTCTTCTAGTATTTGGTTAGTTTTCAGATGGATCAGTCCCCTGATGTCATTTGACACAACGCTATGAGGTGTTTCTGCCCTCCACTGCCTCTTTCAAAGGGCACATGGTTTTTTACCAGATCAAAGCAATGCCATAAGCACACCAAAAATCATGTATGGCAATGAAAAGCTGGGCAGCAGCAACGCGTGTGCTGCAGATGGGATGAGCCAGCAATAGCTGTGGGGCTCCTGGCAAAGCGTGATCCAGCCAAGAGACAACCAGGGCAAAACATGAGCGAAACGGGACACAGCATCGCGTCGGCTGTGAAGCCGGAGAGTGAAAATCACACCCCTGACCCCATTTTTCAAGCATGCAGGAGTTCATCTCAGCCCACCTTGGTCACTCTCGAGATCATCACCTCTATGCTCACCTAAGCCTCGGGGTAATTCACATGCCAAAAAAGCGATGAGAGATGCTGACCTCTTTAGCACAAGTGATAAATTTTCCTGTCCTGAACAGTAATGTGGAATATTGCAGAAATGTTAAGTTTGGAGGTTATTACAGCACCCTAGTATAGGAAATTATTTTGTTTCCTTAAGATTTTCCCAGACAGCTGAAGAAAAGCCCCTCAAGACTCTCAGTCTATGCGATTTTGAATTGATTTTGTGCCCCTAAGACAGTTTCTACCCATGAATGGTACCAATAAATCCCCATTAAGCGCATTCAACAGAACGTCCTTTTTCTCATTAAAACCTCACAAAAGGTTCAGAACCTCATCGTATGGCAGGGTGCTTTGATTCAAATGGATGTGGCTTAAATTATGAATTTGAATCATGATTTAAAATAAGGAAGAAGAAAGCCTTAATTTGAATGATTTTATTTTAATCATGTTTTCCATTTACAATTCATAGCTATATCCCTTAGGCAGGGCTGATTCTCCTTGGTTGTTCTTTGTAAAACTTGGAGATTTACAGCCCAGTCTTGCCTTTCAGCTGTGTTTTCTAACCAGGTGGACACACTACAAACATATTTGTTTAAGCAGTTATATAGCCTGCCACCTCTTCACTTTGATTTCTAATTTATGCATCTTTTAAGCCTTCCTAGGTAATGATGAATAATACTGATTTTGGGGCTTATTGGCGGCAATCATTCTTTGCTTGTAGAGGAAATTTCTGTTAAACTGACAGATGCAAAACAGCATTTAGAATTCCTTTAAAATACATCGAGTAACCAAGGTCCTGGTTACCTAGCACATAAAGTTTTCAACATACTTTTGTGTTTAATGCTAAGCAATTCATTGAGCAAACCTCAAGCGTCAGTCTTTGGTGGAGTTAGTGACTGAAATGAATTGTTTTGTGTCCCTCGAGGGTTTTGAATAAACAGGAGTCGTTCTCTTAAAATTCACTTTTACTGTTTAAAATGGGAGAGGAAACAATTTTAATTTTAAGCTGCCAGTTTGCAGTTGTTTTTGCAGCTTAGAATTAACAATTGATGGAGCAGCTGAATATGTCTCTTGCTGATCTGCAGAGGGAATTTAAATGGCTAGCTGGGGTTTATATGCATAACTTCTGACCATCTAACTGAAGGCAGAAGAACCCCATGCTTAGTGTCTGGATACCCTGGATATCTGCCCATAGTGTGGGCAGACAACGATTAGAGGAAAGAAAAGCAAGAATTAATCAGGCTTCCTTTAACTGGCTACCCGGTTTTTGTCTCACATCCAAATCCAGTCTCATTTAGTGTTGGAAAATCCAAGTTTCCCAAGTGCCTTTGGTGTCCTGGTCGGGTATAGTCCTGCTGCAATATATTTAATCTTCTCTTTTGTGCTAGATGACAAAATTTGGCCTTTCACAAATTAGGAGATTTGGCCTTGATGGATTGTGGCCCATGGCAGTGCACACACTTTTCCCAGTGGAAGCAGGCTGGTTTGGAGCAATCCTTCTTGTGTCCAGGAAAACAATGTAGCCTAGTAGGTCCTGGTGGATCTCCATCCATCCACACTCTGTGCCTGTCATGGGGGTCCGGAGGATGATAAACTCAATTTGCTCTCTTCTTTCCGAAGTGAACTATTAATAGTCAAGTGTGCAAAGCCTGGTGGAGCATGGAGCCCCTCCTCCAGCCTATCCAGATGTGTCTCCTTGCTGCTCCTACGTGAGAGCATTTTCTCCATGACAGGCTTGACAAATAAAACATTTCTGTTTAAGGCAACATTCACAGGGGGAAGAGAAGGGGAAAAAAGTCTTGACAACTGACACAAGGTGCGGTGTCTTGAGTTACTCTCCCTAGGAGGCCTTTTTCGAAGGATGCCACCGAGACAATTGCAATTGCCACTCCTGCCACCACTGCTCTGCACGTAGCCATTACAGCCATCGGAGTATCACCTCCACGGTGTGGACACATCTGCTCCTGCCATGACATGTCAATGAAGGCTGGTAGCGTTGTCTGATATGCTGCAGTTAGGCCCAGCTCAAGGTGGAGGATGCACTAACATCAGTCAGATCCTGGACCAGGTCCTGCAGCCCTCACTCTGCATTTCATCAGGCCAAGACTCTCTCAGGCTGTTGACAGGAGCAATATTCCATGAGGGTCATGCTTCAGAGAAGCTCTGGCATGGTGAGTCGATCTCAAAGTCTGGCCTATAATTTACCATCTCAACCAAACCCCTATCTTCTATGGGGTTTTTCATGGTCGATAGCAGATGGGGTGGTGTTAAACAATTTTTAATGAGGCACAAAAGCACAAAACCTGTCACCCGTCACCATCTACACTTCCCATGTCGGTGTTCCTCCAAGTCAGGACTTCAGCTGCTGGATGGTGATTTAGGGCAGCCTAAAAAAAAGCTGTTCTTTTGGCAAAGGAAGTGGCACAACAAGAAGAAGGGTGGACTGGTGGGAAGGGGGCGGTGAAAGTGGTCACGTAAGGTTGGGTTGGCACCCAGAGAAGTAGGGGACCTCATGGCCAACATGTACGTCATACAGTCCTTTACGAATGGCCTTTGTGAAGGTTTAGGGAGGGAAATGCAGAACTCCAAACTGATGGGTTGATAAAGAGCTGTGTTTTCTGTTATTAAAAAAAAATCCACCTCTTTTGTGCTCCCACCTATGAAGCCTGGCCAAAGATAATTGATAGTTGCTCAGGGTGAAGTTTTGGGGGTTTTAAAGGGTTTTCAGTGGCACAGCCAGCCTCTGAGGGAGCAGGGCTGTCCTTCCCCTGATCACATTTGAAATGGAGATTACAGCATCTCATCAGCATCTCTGATGGAAGAAAAGTGTCTCGGTCCTGTCAGCAGCTCCTGCAGAACCCTATGCATGCACTCCCTGGCCAGTGTTGAGGCTCCTGTCATTGCAGGACACGGCGTGAACAACTGGATAGGCATCAGGATGGGTGCAGACCCCCAGCACAGTGCTTGTCGGTGGGAAAGTGGGAGGGAAACTGCGGAGAGCTGGTACATTTTGGACAAGACCCAAAGCCAAGCTCTGGCGTGGTGGTTGCCGAGGTCCCACTGCATATGACTCTCTGCATCTCAGCTATGCTCTCACGCAGAAAAATCACACTAACAGTCACAGTAAAAACCTGCAAAAAGGCTTTTGCCCCCTGGCGAAAAAAAAATCAGGAAACCACCAAAAGAAGCTGCGTGTGCCTTGTGGATTTGATGAGAAATACTTGAGGTCAGCCATGCCAAAGGAATGCTGGCTATTTCGGGGCTGTATTTGTGTTTGAGCAGGCGGACGAGGGTTGCAGCTCTCCGCTTTGTCTTCCATGAGAGCATTTTGCGTGTCTGGCGGGACTGCTCCAATCTGATTAGGAAGGGGCTCGCCCCGGGGAGCAGGAGCGATGCAGGGATGTAAGCTGCTTTCCCTGGGAACCAGCGCTGGGGGCTGCCCCGAGCTGGTGAACGCAGCCCAGCTGGCCTTTTAGGGAGGGTTTCCTTATAATCCAGCTCAGAAGCAGTTTTGGGGCAAGGGTTTATCTCCGTCTTGGCTGGAAAAATTGGTACCTTGAGGCGGTGGAAGAAGGGGACTGATAAAGCAGATGGGTGAGTGGGACCAGGGCTAGGAAAACTCCGCAGGCAAATTCGGTTTAAAGCTGGTTTTTGGAGAGCGCTGTTAAGATTGCAGTTTATTTATTTATTTACTCCCCTCCTGAAGGCTGACCACGCATCTCAGTGGGGGGCTTGGGGAAGGGAAGGGTAAGAAAAGTGCAGCCAGTGAGCTGTTTCTGTAAGGATTTCGGCTTGGTCTGAGTAGAGGCACACATCCCATGAAGAGATAGGAGAGAGCAAGGAGTAATAAGATTTTGCCTCTGCCCAAATCTGACAAATGCAGATGCTCACAGCCTGCCTCTGAAGTAGGTAAAGGTATTCCTGCCACAGGAATTTGTTTCACAGAGGCAGAGAAAGACTCTCAGATCTCTCAGCTCCTGTTTTAAGCAACAAGACTGCCCTTTGCGGAGATGGACAGATGTGTGCAAGGTGCCTGTGGGCAGATTTCCCATATCCTCTCCCAGAAAGGCAGAAAATGTCTTTTTATAGCAACTTGATGCCACCCGGACCTTGCAGGACTGCCTGCAAGGGGTTACAAATTGTCCCAGTTCTCTTCAATCCACAGCTGTTGCCATGAAACTACCAAGAGTGGGGAAAAGAGGAGCCCTCTCCTTGATAATACGGATTAGGAATAATGCATATGTTTCATAGCAATAAATAGAATTTTTTGTATCAGGTTGGATCAGGATTTGAGCCAACTTCCCAGGGGCGAGAGTCTCTGTGTGCGTGCAGCAGCGCGGAGCCGAACATCCTGGTGCTGGAAGTCATCTCCATTGCAGGTGCCATCAGCCCACCGTGCAGCTGGGCTGTTTGCAAGATGGGGATTTACTCCACTTCTGGCTTTTTTCCAACACAGCTCTGCTCCCGTTTGAGAGAGCAGGTTCAAATCCTTCAGCAGCAAAGGACTTGGCCATCTGCTGCATCCCTAGTCTCCAAGTGCAATGCCTGGCTTCCAGCATGCATGCCCTATTTATTTGGCTGCTGTGCTGTGCAGAAGCTTGCTGGGGTGAAGGACCCAGCTCTGTTGTTTTGCATCATTGGAGCATTTCAGCCTCTCATCCGTGACACCGTGGCCCACGTAGAGAAGTCTGGGTACTGGAAGGAACCAGTGATGGACAGGCAGAGATCCTCATGTGCTAAGCAACCTCATCATACGGGGGCCAGGAGCAGGCTGGCACCAGGGAGCAGTGTCTGGAGTAGATAGGCTTGCTAGTTATTAATTATTTAAAGCAATAATACAACAATCAATTCCGAGAGTTATCAATAAGCATTGCTAAAAGTCTCTGTTCGATGTCTCAGCTCTTGCCTCCATGGTCAGCAAGCTCATGGTTTGATTTCTGTGAGCTGCCCTGACAGGAGTCAAGGAGCATTTTGCCCAGATAATGATTTCCAGAGACGTCTGGGTGAGATTGGGCTCAGGGTAACCAGAGGGTCTTTTTGCACCTCCGATCCTTCTCCAAATGTGGATTGAAAGTCTGTGTGGGGATTTTTCAGTTGTCTCTTCTGTCTTTCTATAATCAGGAATGCTGATTTTTCTGTATCTCATAAAACAGGGTAGTTTTTGCAGCAAAGCTGTGATCCCTTGCAAACGTGACAGGGCTGTTCACGTAGCTGCAGCCTTCACCCCTGTAGCACATCCCCAACGTGGGGCTGCAATTACCCTCGCCCTCCCCACACCTACCCTCAGCTCCAGGTTTACAACCATCAGCATCCACTAAATCCCAGTTCAGTGTCCTCTCCCTCATTCTCCTCTGCTGATGGCTTTCCACAGGTCCCATCATGCACCCAACCTGCGGTCCCTGCCCTCTCCCCCCATCTCCAACTCCACCACCACTCCAGCTCGGTTGTCTAATGGAAATGTCCAAGCTAATGTGTCAGAGCCAAAACCAGGATCTGATCTCTGCCATCCTGGGAGCAGAGTAATTTGGATATTATCACAAAGCCCAGCCCCACATCCCCCTCCTGCACCCAGAGCTGCGAGTGACCTCTCTGATGGGAGACCAGCATGGGGTTGGCAGACCTGCCGGCCTCTTTGAGGAGAAAGAGGAGGATGATTAACAGCAGGGAGGGGATGCAGCTCCTTCTTCCTTCCTGCTTCCTTTGCTCCCTTCCCTTGCCCTGCCATGGCCTGCCCTGCAGCGTGACTGCCAGACACTGCCCCAGAGACAAGGGTTTCGGTGGCAGGGAGATGTCAATGAAGCCCTGAGCTCAAAAGGTGACATGGACGGGGGGTCTTCTCCATCCAGACTGTAAGTGCTGCAAGCTTTCCTTTCCATTAGATACCATTTAGCATTTTCCTTCCTAACCAGTGAGTCTCTTAATGCTCAAACCCACTACCTGGACCTACCTGTCCAGGGAACAGACACTGAGTTTTTTGGGAGCTGAATATGCCCGCCGTTGCATGCTGTATTTGTATGATATATTATTATATTATTTGTGGGAATTTCTCAGCACGCAACCATGCCATTAAAACCTACCGCAGCCTGCTTGCACTGAGCGCGAAGCGCTGCATCCCTGACCCGGTGACATCCCACAACTTCCCATGCTCTTCTGCTCTGCTGTAACCACGCAGCAATCCCGCTCCTTGCTGGGCTGCCGGGTGGACAACATAGTTCCCCTATTGAGTCATAACAATGAGGTCATTGGGCTGGAAAGACAATGTCATTCAGCAGCCAAGAACCCAGCTGGCTGGTCCTGGTTGTGTCTCATCTCCTATGACAAAGCCACATTTAATTGACTAATTAAAGCCGTTGCAGGCTCCATCTTGGAAGAGGAGACCAAAATGGGCATTGTTCTTCGTCAGCATTAAGTCAGGCCAGTTGGCCGACTAATAAGCAAGACCCTTCTTCCTTTTCCACCTCGCTACATGCTGCGTAGGCCTAGATTCCTGGTCCTAGTAATTGGAAAACTATCTTGGTGGTGTGCCACGGTGCTTCAGAGCAAGCTAACTGCTTGAATGAGGAGGATCCAAGTACCTCAAGAGAGCCCACCCAAAGCCCACTCTGCTCCAGCCACTTTGGGATGGCTCTCTGTACTATCATCCCACCTTTTGTTGGGTAATCAGTATTTTGGGTTCATCAAAAATATTTAGGTTCCGGTATACTCTACAAGGACAATTTGCTTGGCCCACACACCCAGTGGGTGGGCCAACTTCAGCCCAGGACTGGCTGTGGACCAGCAGCACCTTTCTTCCCATTTATAGGTTATCTTTCCCTTTATGCACCTTTTTGGTGGTGCAGCATAGGCAGAAAGCAGGGAAGGGTCCAAGCAGTGGCAAGCTGTGCGTCCACGGTAAATCTCTGCTTCCCTCAACCAGTGCTTCTGCAGTGCTGGGACCATCACTGCCCTCTGAATGAAAAGGTTTTGAGCCCTGAGTCCAGTGGGCATTTCTGCTCTTGACATTTCTTGCTCTTATTGCCATTCTGAGTAAGATCATCTGTAAATAGCGAATAAATGTGCCCTGAGGGACTTCTTAGGATAGATGCTGTTTAGTGCTGCTAGGCTGCCTTTTCCATTACACACTCAATTTTTTTCCTGCCCACAATATGATTGTCTTAAATCAGATTTATCTTCTTTTTGCTGCCCAGGCCCAGCTGAGAAGGAACGCTGGGTGTATGTTTACCACGGCTGGTGTCCCAGCCCTAAAGCACAGCAGCCGCTTCTTTTGAAGAGCATACAAAGCAAGGAAGAGGAGCAATTGTTTGGGAGGAAGTTGAACCATAATGTAATAGACTCCCATGGGGATTACTATTAGTAATTATTTGTATTGCTCTGGCTCCTAACCAAGGTTGGGGCCCCGGTTAGCAAGGTGTTGGGCTAGCTTGTAAATGAAGAAAGCTCCTCTATCCATAATCTAGCCACTCTTGCATGGAGAGACAGGGGAAACTGAGGCAGAGAGAGGTTAAGAAATGTAACCAGAGTTGGTTTAGAGGGTTGTGGCTGAGCAAGGATGGGAACTGGCTCTTAGACCTTACAAGAGCATCCTTCTTGGTTAAGGCTTCTCCACCTGTGCTGCTCACAGATACATGTGAGAGGCCAGTGGGTAATAAATATGCTGTTCTGGAGAATCCTGCACCAGGACAGCACTGGAAAAGGTCATCTCTCACTGTCTGCACCTTTCACCAGTGATTCCTGTGATGATGTGTGTTATTTTAAGGAGGGGAAGAGCAGGAGCTGTTGAAGAAGTTATTCAAATGGAAACTGAGTCCCGGTGTTCTTGAAGAACAAAATAAAACAAAACAAAACAAGAAAAAAAAAAGGTGAAAATGGATATTCTTTTTCTGTAAAACTGACTCTTTCAGGAGAGTTAAATAATGAGGGAATTATGAATTTACCAACAATAGAAGTTGATCAGATTACACAGCCTGTAAAGCCAGATCGTCACTGGAGCCATTTGGTGGGAAAGAAATTCTGTGCCAGACAGTCTTTAAATAGTTTTGAATAGGAGGGAGGGTTAGCTGCGTCCTTCCCTTCCTAGGCTCTCCCCACCTAAAGAATAGCACCGAGCCTCCTGCCAAGTCCGCCGTGTCCAGTCAATGCCTGAAGGCTCAACTCACAGGCACAGCTATATAAATATATGTAAGCGCATACGTATATGTATGTGTATATATAGAGCTCCGAATTATCCGGGAAGACCCCACCCTGGGGGAGGTGTGGGTGGGGAGCCAAAGAAAAAAAAGGTGGGACCTGAAATAGCACTGACACACAAAGGATCCCAAGGAAATGTGGAGCCCTCCTTGCAGCATTGACAGGAAATCTCCAGGCTGCTGGCTCGGTAACCCCTGGCTAGCCGAGGTCATACTGATCACAACGGAGGGATGGATTCTGCCATCCAGCTTGGTACTTCTGCAAGTACCAAGCATGGGGTGAGGGCCGTGCGTGGCAGCTTTTACGTCAGGTCTCCCAGACGTGCTTGTAGAGAAGCCCATCCCCAGCACAGCCCAAAGCAGCAGCAAAGCAGATGGCACTGGGGAGTGGGTATTTAACTAGGAATCACCCAAAACATTACTTAGAGGCCGGGATGCTTGAGGAGGTCCAACAGTGCCTCTTGGATGTGGCTCCTACATCGCTTGTGTCTTTAGCCACTTTGCGTCGTAGCACCTTTGAGTCTCGATGGAGCAAAGATGTGGATGCCCCATCCCTGGCTGTCTTCAAGGCCAGGCTGGATGTGGCTTTGAGCAACCTGGTCTAGTGGAAGGTGTCCCTGCCCATGGCAGGGGGGTTGGAACTGGATGATCTTTAAGGTCCCTTCCAACCCAAACCATTCTATGATTCTATGAAAGATCATAGGATCCTAGAATATCTCAAGTTGAAAGGGTTCCGTAAGGATCATCGAGTCCAAGACACGTTTGTCATCTTTGGGTCCATCCTGGCTCAGTGGAGGGTGATCCACAGACAGGCTGGGGGAGGCAATGTGAATGGCGACCCTCAAAAAGGTTAAAAATAAAGTCGCTGGCTGGAGGGCATAAATTAGGGCTGACTCATCAAAGGCCCCAGGCGCACAAAGGAGGGTGAGGCTTTGGGCCTTATCACCTCTTCACCATCGATTTTCCGCTGGACCTTTCTGCCCTCGGGGTGGGCAAGCATCCTCCAGTCCTGCCCTGAGCATGGCCCTGCAGAGGGCTGGCAGCCTCCCTGCCGAAAGCCAGAGGCTGATTCCTGCC
>NW_010246565.1:17580-30222 GCF_000690775.1 Eurypyga helias
AGGTGAGGAGGAAAGGGAGGTGCAAGAAGCAAGGGACAGCGCTTTGCAATGCCACGGCAGTGCTGCGTGCCAGCACAAGCTGACCTTCCAGTCACCCATCCCCATTTTATTTGCCTTGCAGCAGAGCTGCCTGTGACTAGGCTGAGGTCTCCTTATTCCTTTAGGTTTGGAGTCTCTGCTCTCGTTTTCTGTCCCTTAAGGCTGCAGACTGGACCTCCTCCGTGCTGGACCTCCAGCAAGTGTCAGCCTCTAACTGAGGATGCCATCCTCCATTTTGATGGCATAAATTTGGGCACTGGGTCCCTGCTGCCAATGCCACCCTAAATGCCTCTCTGTGGTCTGGTTTTGTTGAGCTGTGACATCCCAAAGAAGCCAAGAGCCCAGCTTTGGGTTTGGGGTTGACTCTTTTGCCTTAAGAAGAGCCCCTGCCACACGAAGGGGCATGTTTCTTCCGCTCTTCTTCCTCATTGCAAGAATTAGTGTGATCCTTATAAAAAGTGGAGGCTTTTTGGCTGAAAAATCTACCCACAGGAGATCTGCATGTTTGTTGCTTTGTGAGACGCCTGGCGCCCTCATCTCTGATGGATAGAGTCTAGACGCGTCACCAATGCACGGCACCTAACTGGAGCGACGTTAGATGTGACGACTCTTCCCTGGTGCTGGCCAGCTGGCAGAGGCTAAGCCGGCAGGATGAGTAGCTCAGGTCCAGGTCCTTCCCCACATTGTTCAACATGAGCCCAAATATGAACCCAACCAGCTGGAGAGGAGGGCAGGGTGGTCTCCCCGTGCCCCCCAGCGAGGCTGGAGGCATCCAAGCCCACCTTGCCCCTCTGTCCCTTGACTATCCTGTCCTGGAAGACAGTAGACGGACGGTCTGTCCAGTGTCTTCACATTGTCCTGCCCTTCTCCATGACAAAAAAATGAGCAAATGGCAAGAGCTGACCATGTGACATCAAATCTGATGTCAATCAGAGTTTTCCTTGTCCAGGAATTAGGAAAGGCCAACTTTACCTGGAGAGGCAGCCATGCCCCATCCCCGATGTTTGGTGCCAGTGCCCAATGCAACATTTGGGGGCTTGTTTGTCTGGGGATGACCACCAGATTTCTCCTGAATCAACATTCCCAAGCCCCATCAGCTCCCTCTTGTCAGCTTTCAGCGCTAAGAAGCCTTTAATTTGATTTAAACTACTTCATTTTGGCTAAATTAAATGAAGGCTGATTTAAAGCTGAACAAGAGTGGCCACCTGCTGGGTTGTGTGCACTTTGACTAATCCACTCTGAAATTATGCCTTCTTTTAATTTTAGATTAATTTTCCTGAGTACTTCTGTGTAGACAAGCCATCAGGCTGAATAAAAATCAGTTCTCCTCTTGCAGGCTTATGTCCTCGCTCCTTCTCAAGTTGTCTGGAGTAGTCCTCCAGGAAAAGCCAGCAAGGGATGAGTCATCTTTCGGGGGTGAAAAACACGGGGAGGAACTCCTTCTCTGTCTTGATGAATAAGTCTGTCCTCCTGGCCATCCTCACGTGGCGAGCGGCAGCTCCGTGGCAGGGCTGGCGAAAGGAGGTCAGCTCTCCCGGAGGGACTGCTGGGATGTGACAGTTTAGCCCTCAAGAGCAAACTGCTGGCTTTGGCCAAGCAGCTCTTAGCGTTGACTACTCCGGAGGTCTCCTTCCCACCACCTTGCCGGCAGCGTTGTAGCTCCGTACTGCTGCAGTCGATTCCTCGGCCAGCCTTCAACCCTCGCTGGAGAGAGGTGGTGACACTGGGTGGTCTCCACGTGGACTCAGGGTGGCACTGCCAGTCTGGGAGTCTTCGTCTCTCCATCCTTCCTGTGGACCTGAGACGCCGCTGCAAATTCAGACAAATGTAGGCTTTTAATCTATTTACTTTCTTTTAAGAAACAGGCTTTTTAGCACTCATGTTGGCAGACAAAAGCCTAAAAGACTATCTTAAGGACTTACAACATGGAAGTTATGCATGAAAAACCAAAAAAGTGTCCCATGTACAGCAAAGTTCATAGAATCACAGAATGGTTTGGGTTGGAAGGGACCTTAAAGACCATCTAGTTCCAACCCCCCTGCCATGGGAAGGGACACCTTCCACTAGACCAGGACACTTCCACTGGCTTAGACACTTCCATGGATGGGGCATCCACAGCTTCTCTGGGAACCTGTCCCAGTGCTTCCCCACCCTCTCCAGGAAGAATTTCTTCCTGATATCTAATGTAAACAGCCCCTCTTTCAATTTAAACCCATTACCCCTTGTCCTGTCACTACAGACCCTTGCAAAAAGTCCCCCTCCAGCTTTCTTGTAGCCCCTCTCAGATACGGGAAGGCTGTGCCATATGGCATTCTTGTGATTTTCAGTGTCATTTTGATTCACAGCCACTGTTCAAGGCCAGAGGTAGTTGGGTTTTACCTTGCTCCAGTGACTTTTGTGGCCCATTACTCAGTGTAAACCTTGAGTTTCTTCCAAAGTTCCTGGATGACTTTTGCAGAAATCGAGGGGTCTCAGTGCTAAATGTACCCGACATCATGTCCTTCAGCCGATGGGTGATGGATGCTCGCTTGATACAGGAGTATGCTGCACTGCCACAAATCTTGCTTCAAAGCACAAGGTCGTCACGGGATAACTCCGTGCTAACGGAGTAAAGGAGGCAGGAGCATGGCTGTGCTCTGTGCCTTGGAGGGTCAGGTCGGGCTGGGATGTGTGGCTTTTTTGGCTCGTGCTCCCTGCCTTTCCGCTCCAGCAGCTCCGTTAACATTTCCTGCACGATGAGGTGTTTCTGTTCCGGCTGCAAAGAGCCCCTGGTTCATTTTGCAGCCTGGGAAAGGTGCGGGGCTGGAGTCGGGTCCCTTACAAATCCCGTCAGCCCCCAGTGAAAAGAGGATGTTTCCAGGCTTGGTGATGAAAAATGCCCGGGGGTGGCATAGAGGTGTGCATGTGTGTCTGTTTGTTTGCCTCCTTGACAACCTCGTGTGAAGGATTTTGGAGCCTTCATTTTCCACACTGGACTTCCTGTCTCCTTTTGATTATTTTTGCCTTTTTCCTTTCACTTCTTATATAGCTACAGACTTTCCATGGGACAAAACGTGGAGACACAATCCTAAATAGGATGTCCTATGTTTATCTGTAAGAGAGGTTGGACTGGGGAACCCATCACTGGCACCCCTCACCCCTGGCTTGAGCTGGCTATGCAGAGGGCACTGCCTGGAATGGACTTGGGTCCATTTGGGTGAAAGATGCCTCTGATCACAATTTTCTGGGAATAACCAATCTTCGAGAAAAAATTCAGGAGAGGTCCAAGCATGGCATGAAAGACAATTCAACGACAATGTTTTTGAGAAGATGGGAGTGAGGGGTGCTGAGATACTTCTGCTTCAAATCTACTGGCTGGTCACTAATTAGTACAGCAAATAAACCCATTTCTGCCTCCCCAAATGTGGTGTTTTGAGGGACCAAGGGAGTGAGGGGGAGACGTGTCAGGGCTGCAGGGGAAGAGGAGTGTGTCCAAGTGGGGAGATATGCCTCGGGTTGATTATTTTTAATATTTGTCATACTTCCAAATGAAACAGCAGACAAGCTGAGCTGGCTCAAATGCTTGCAGAAAGAGCTGATGGGGCAGATGTTAATGAAGCAGGTTTCTCGCCAGAAAATGCCATTTCATCAGAACCTGGATTTTGGGGACGTGTCTCGCAGTTCTGGCAGGAAAGGCGTCTCACACTGCAGATAGGTTTCTTGGTTGAAACCAAGGAGGTTTAAGGGCTGCCATGTGAATAAAATGAAGCTAGGAAGATCTAACAGGAGGGATGGAGCAGTCAGAGGTCTGGTTCAAGTCCTGCTCTCTGAGCTTTGGGGTACTCCCACTGGGTAAAATAGGGACAACTTAAAATTTTCCCAGGTCTGAATTAAAGCAGAGTGGCTTTTGGCTACGGTAGGGATGTGAGCAACTGTGAAATCCTGCAGACTGGTAAGAGTCCTCAGCATGACGCTAAGGTGCTGCAGGGACCTGCCCCACCTCTCCAGCTGAGGTGTATCTCCAGGCTCGCGATGCAGCCATGAGGGAGGAAGCGCTGGATGCTTCCCTCTTTCTAGAGATGAAGCAAAACCACCCAGGGCTTGAAGCAGATCCATTTCCCGCCCCCACAGTGTACAGCCAGTGAGGACTTACTAGGTAAGTCCTTCAGGGCAGAGGCTGTGGCTGCAGGTTCATTTAATCTGAGAGCAGAGGACACATCATTATTACTGCTTTGATTTCACTGTCACTCACATGCAAGATCTAAACAGCATGGATCTGAAGGGTCTTCTCACTGGAGCCTGGTCACAGCGGGGTAAAGAGGTTCCCTGCTAAAAACAAGCCCAGTGGTTTTAAATCAGAGTCCAGAGATACTCGTTTCCTTCCGGAGTGATACTGTAGCAGTAATTAGATCCAGCCATTATGTCTCGTCTTTAATATTTTGCAGTGCAATTCTATCAAGACTGTTCTGCACCAGTTTTAATTCTGGCAGGGTTTTGGAGAGGGTAGACATCCCAGCACTGGATAATTGGACTGATGGATTAGAGTCTGAAAATGCTCTGGCAGTGGCTGTTGGACTTTTCCCCACCTCCTCACGCAGGAAGCCAAGTTGGCCTTGGTGATACCATCTTATAATGTTGATGGTGAGACTGGCAGCAGGCGGGTTGGGTGATGGCGGTTTGGAAGTGCACCTTGGGACACAGAGAGCATGTGTCTTTGCGAGGGAGAAGGGTGGCGTGCACGTTAACAGCATCCTCGTACCGCATTCCTCACCAGCGAGGGAGGAGGGTTGGAGCCAGTCTTTCCCTCAGCCAATGGGAGAGAGCCTCTACACAGGCAAAATGTAAAAGCCTGTGAGGTAACTATTTGCTCTGGTAGCCCAGCTTAATTCCAGGATAAATAATGCTGTCCTGTGATATTCTGCCAATCTGATCGCTCTCACAGTTTTAAAAGGAGGTGACAGATTTCCTGTCCTCTGCAGCAACTGGTCTCCGCTCCAGCTCAGACATGGCTGCGTTGCAGCTGGTGGATAAAACCCTCCTTCTGCCCAGGAGCCTCTTGTGATGCAGAGGAAAGACCAGGACCCTTCTCACTGGCTGGGGCACAGGCTTTGCCCCAGCAAAGGCCACCCCTGAAGCCTCAGCCCCTGCTTTTTCTTCGACAAACTCAACCCGTTGCCCCTGTTTAATCAGGAAAGGCTGCAAAAGGGGAGGCAAATACAAACTTCCTCAGGCCTGGCTCACATCCCTTCCCCTTCCCTGGGTTGCTCAGGCTCCTTAGATTTCTCATCCCGCCTTGGGAGGAGCAGGAGGCGGCTGGCGTAAGGCTCCAAGCAGGGCTCAGCCCGCCGGCCTGGGGTGTGTCACCCACTGTTTCCTAAGTTATTCTTTTGGGTTTCCTTTTCTCACTATTAATAGATTTTCAGCCAATATCTGAGCTGTTTCAACAAGGTGGGGAGGGGCGGGAAGGAGGCGTTACTGAAATAGGAAGTGGGAAGCTGTTGGGCAGGGCATTAATCAGAGGAGCTGCGTAAAGAGGTGGTGGCTCCGGATGGGCTGATGGAGGAAGGACGGGACATGTCCTTTTGCTTTGCATTTTGCAGTGACTTGCTTCTCTTTTTTCTGCTCAAAGCTATGTCCTTTCCAAACAAGCTACTCCCCCTGAGCATCTTCCCCAGCCTGCAAAATACCACAATACCTACTGCAATGAGGTTACAACCAGTCCATGGCGACGCACAGCGGCCGAAAATCGTGGCCCTCAACTGATGTTGCATGGAGCTCCTTTAGCACAAACCACCACATCTCTCCTTTTGCATTTTGGGTGGGTTTTCACATCCCAGCAGCTCCTGACCGCAGCACTCCCACACCAGCCCTGCCCAGGAGCGCCTGCAGCAGTAGGGATGGACAGTGTCACTTCCAACCTCCCAAATATTGCTCACCGGGGGCTGAACAAGCCCATCTTGATAACTAGCAATAAGAAAAAGTTCTCTCCCCTCCGGGGTTGTCCCCATCGCGGAGACACCGTATCGCAGGCACAGTCATGGGATACACATATCCGGAAATGAAATCATGTTTTTGCAGCAGACTCATTTCCTCCGGGATGTGTTTGGCCGCTGTGCCCACGGATGCGTGGAGGGCTTGCACTCGCCTCCTGCACAGAATTGCAAGGGTTTGGGGTTTTCTGAGCCATACGTGTGAGAGGAGAGGTGCAGACCAAAGCATTAGATGCACTGCAACCTGTGTGCTCAAAACACACTGGTAGCTGCTACATTTTCCTTAAAATGGGGAATTGCTGATGGCCCAAACAGTGAAATCAAGTAAGGGGCATTGCCCTGCCAAAACGCAGCCAGGAAGGTTGAGGGCAGGTAGTTTTTTCTGCCTTCTGGAAAACATGGTGAAGGACTCCAGCTGAAATTGAAGTGAATTTTCTTTTGGAGAGCATCTCCTCCTGGTAGGGACAGGGATAGCTTAGAGAACCTCTCCTCCATCCTCCTTCTCTCCTGGCGTGCATCAAATCCTTTTATCTCCGGGGCTCACAGTGTGAAAGGGTCATTTGTTTCCTGCAAAAGGACATACTGTATCTTTTGTGAGTAATTTTCATGCTAAGGGGGCACCGAACATAATCCTGTCCTGTCTGGCTGTTACTACCACCAGTCTGTGGTTACAGGGGTTTCTCCTCCTTCGAGCAGATCCTTTTTGTTTCTTCCATTGAGGACAGTCATCAGGCAATATTGGCTCTCAGCCCAGGCAAACAGGGGCTCATTACCAGTTATTAGCCCCAGGTCTGCCACCAAGATTTGGCAAGTTAGGGAGGAAGAGATAAAAAAACCGTTCTCTGGCGTTTGAAAGAGATATAGCACGTGTGGAAGCAAAACGGTGACTCCTGGGCTTGCGGGGCTCTCGCTGCTTGTTCTGCGTTTGTTTCTGCTTTGGCGTTATTTGCCAGGCTTCTGAAAAGGAGAGCAATGAGTTTGCATAAGCCAGGTGTTCTGCGGGCGGTGAACCTGCAAGACACCAAAAAAATGCAATTTGGGTTTGCCCAGTCTAAATAACATACGCTTTTTCCCAGTGCTGCCGTGAGACTGTCCCTGGACAAACAACTAATAGTAATCCCAGAGCAATAAAGCTGCAGAAGGATGTGCAGCCCCACGACTGCAGCAGCGTCTGGCTCCTTGTGCAACAGCAGTGAGAAAACAGTTTAATTTAATGCAACTGGAGAGAGGAGGGAAATGTTGCTGACAGATGGGTGCCCAAAAATCTGTGGAAGAGGTGTGGGGATGGATGGGATGCCGATTCTCCACAGAAGGAGGATTTACCCAGCCATAGCCATGGCTGCTTTCCACTGGCATGTTGTGGGTCCAGCCCACCATGGTGCAAGTTGTCTTGAGGAGTGTCAAGTCTGCAACCTGCCTGGATTTCCCTCTTCCCGTGGCCATCGCTGTGGCTGATGTTTGCCACAGCCATGGATTTCAGCCAGCAACAGCAATTATTCAAAACAGTCTGCTTTGACACAAGCAAGCCGTGGAAGAAGAAAGGGGGAAAGGGAAAATTTGGTAGCAGCCCCGTTGAGCTGGGGTGGAGGTTATTACAGAAATGACACCTTCAGATCAAATTTGGGATGGGAGATCTTTTGGAAGGGGCTTCCCAAGGGTCCCATTCAGCCCAATACACCAGGAGCGTGTTTGTAGGGACGGAATGGTGTGGTGAAGTGTTTCCTGACTCATATATCATTTATGTTGCCACTTGCCAAAGGGACGCAGGTCATTACCCACCAAAGGAGAGTGATTTCTACCCCTGTGGCACTTAGCATTGCCTGACATCAGCCAGGCCCATGTAGTAGGATGGATACTGTCCTACCTGCCCGTGTGGCCAGCACCTGTTGAATCCATCCATCCATCCATCTCTCCATCCATCCATCCATCCATCCATCCCCCTGCATGGTGGCTCACCACTTCCAAGCAGGAGTGTGCTGATTCCTCAAGTTGTTTTGAACCCACATAAATCACTGGACCTGGCATAATGAAGAAGAATAAATTGATCTTTTCACATCTCTTGACCTTAGCAGGGGAGGAGCACTCAGAGTGGATGCAGGGGTATGGAAAGATAAAATACTAGTAAGCTTTGTGGTCATCAATTTGAGTCTCGGTTCTTCTCCCAGATGCTTTTTTGGGCTGTGTCACCCTGTGTCCCTTGAAAGAGGCTCCACTACCATGCCAGCCAGGACAAGCCTGGAGCATCACACCAGCTTTCTCCAGCAGCAGAACAACCCCAGGCTTTGGTCTTTTTCCCCAGTTTTTGCTAAAAGTGGTAAAAACATAGCTGCAGCTCCCTGGGGTGGGATGGGGAAGCACTGGGGCTGGGATGCCGGTTTCTTGCCTCGTAAGGTCCTGACTGGCCACCGAGGCTGGCCCCGGCATGGGCCTGCCCCTTTCTCTTTTGGACCGAGTTGAATTGAATTGTCTTTTCTACCTCTCCTTAGGTGCATGTTTGCTTCCTGCCTCTCTGGGGTGGGGCGGGGCACGAAAAGGAAGCGAGACCAGTGTGGGATTTCCTCCACCTTCCTTCCAACCCTTTCTTTATTTACGTCTCTTTTGTATTGTTTCTACCTTTAAGGTTTAGGTTATTTTTTTCTTACCTCCCTTGCTGTCAAAACCCCTGTCAAAATTTTACAGTCCTATTTATGGGATAGACCCATTTTGTGGCTAACTGGATGAAAACTCCCTCCTGTCTTTTGCACCTGGGTTTCATCTGCTGGGTGCCTGCACCTGTGTTTTGCTTCCTTACCTCCTCTTCTCCTGCAGACAGTTGCAGGTCTATAGGAAATATGACCTGTGTCCATAAAAGCACTTTTACTGCAGATCACAGAATCACAGACTGGTTTGGGTGGGAAGGGACCTTAAAGATCATCCAGTTCCAACCTCCCTGCCATGGGCAGGGACACCTTCCACTAGACCAGGTTGCTCCAAGCCTCATCCAGCCTGGCCTTGGACACTTCCAGGGATGGGGCATCCACAGCTTCTCTGGGCAACCTGTTCCAGTGCCTCCCCACTCTCAGTGGTTTGACTCGGTGGATTCAAGTCAGAGTGCCTATTTTATGATGTTTTTATAGTGATTACCTGAGTTTGGGAGGGGGAAAAAAACCACCTAAGCTGAAACATGTGCAATTTAAGAAACAAAGCTTGAGCTTGCAAAAAGAATGTAACTTTCAGAATGGTCAGAAGTGTCACCTTAGTTATCTGAGGCTCCTCACTGCTTCAGGGATGTGAGAGACCCTCATAACGGGTTTGGACAAACAGCATTTGACACATCCCTTGGCTGCTCCTTTACAAGAGCTGGATGTGCCTTATTTTGGGAATGACTTGCAGAGCTCTGCATGGAATCTGGTGGACCTCCCACCTGGGGGAGACCTGCTTTTTTGGGAACCACCAAGTCTTGCCCTCCTGCTCATCCTCCAACTTGTTTGAAGTCCTGTGAGTTCGACTTCTCTGCTGCTGCTGCTCTGCTTTCTGCTTGACACTGTGATAGCAGAATGTGGGATTTGGGATGAGTTTAGAGAGCATGAGACAAGCCCCGAGACAATGACGCAGGGTTTATGATCAGCATTTATTTCTACAAATACCTATTCTGGGTGGAAACCAAGGTCGTTTCCTTAGTTTAAAGTTTATCATGGTGTTTTTACTTTTTCCTAGGTGTCAGCTTTCAGGATGTTACGACAACTTCTGCAAGCCCAGAAAAAAATGGGCAGATCAACCTCACTGCCAGCCAGATGGAAGCAACCACCCCTAAAAGCAATCCAGGAAACTCATCATCCACCTCAGCGATGCCACCTGCCGAAGTTGCAGGGGCCAGCCCTACAAGCAAGCCAGTAAACTCATCGTCCAACCCTGTGATACCATCCACCACAGCTGTAGGGACCACCACTGCAAGCAAACAGGGAAACCCACAATCCGGACCTGCGACATCACCTGACGCAGTTCAAAGGAACGCCACCACGAAGAACCTGGGAACATCACCACCTGCCTCCACAACATCGTCCCACCTGTCTCAGCAGGTGAACTCTTCAGCCAGCTCTGCAGCCTCAACAGCTACCCCTGCTAAAACCTCCAGCACGGCCCAGCAGAAGATCGGCCCTCCAGACAGTTCAGGAAGCTTGGCAGCCACCACTACTGTAAAACCCAGCCCCACTCATGCCAGCAGCTCTCCAGGCACCACACGACATTTGGGGACTAATGTCACACACTCTCCCAGCGTGAAAGCTCAGACAAGCCAGTCTTCTGACAAGTTGAACAGCACTGCAGCAAGCCCCAGAGTCCCCACGAGCAGCCTTTCCCCTGGGCTCAGTGGCTATGGTGTCTCTTCTCCTACAGCTGTCACCAAGCAGCCTCACACTTCTCCCAGTTCTCCAGTCCAGAGATTGGCCTCTTCCACCAGCCCTGGAAGCATCAGCACTGTTTCCACTTTAGAAGGATCTGACACCACCACCACTAGTGGCAGCAGCAACAAGGTCCCAGAGGCACCCACCACACCCACTCTTACACCAGGTACCAGAAGATGAGAACTTTGATTTCTTGGGTTGGGAGGAGAAGATGAGAACTTTGATTTCTTGGGTTGGGAGGCCCTTTTGTGGTCTTCTCCTTTGCCTACCCTAAACACCTCCTGTCAATTCGGGATGTGAACACCTTGTCTCGTTTCATGACTTTCCAACGTAGTTGTCTCCATGACAACTGGGTGTTTAAGTCCCTGTTGTCATCGGTGGAGATCGAGTCAATGCAATTAGTGAAATTCAAGGCACGAACCAACAGTCAAAGTGTAGACATGGGTTTTCGGATGAACCAAATTGTGCCTGAAGCACCATCAACTGCAATGACCCGATCTTCAGTGACTGCAAAAGGGACGATGAGTTCGTAGGTGGAGACTGGGATTGTAGAGTTGGCAAAACAGATTGACAGCACCCCGAATGCTGACTGTAGAAGATCCTTAAGTATGGCTGACAGCTTAGTAAAGGCTGTCTGGGCATGCATAGGAAATAAGCTCTAGATGACTAAGGAGATTTTGTGGCTAAACTCTTGAGTCTACAACCTCTAAAGAGTCTAAGCAGCTAGGTAGAATATTCATCTTTGCACCGGGGGGCTTGGCCGCCAACTTCTGTCTAAGCAGTATTATGGCTGCCCATGTGGTGTTCAGGAGCTTGCTGAGCACTATTAATACGTCTTCTCTAGACCTCTGGAGATTTATAGAGCCGTGTGAGTTCAGAAGCATCCTGGTGAGGCACAGCCTAGGGTCCCCTTTGGCGTTTTGTCTGGTAGCATTTAGGGGAAGCAGTCACACTGGGAATGAGGGCTCCACAGAGCCTTCCAGACTTGGGTGGGATTGTGGGTTCAGCTCCCACCTGGCTCTGAATGAAAACCGTGATGACACTGAAGCCCGACATTATATACCTCTGGAAAACATTGTTCTTGACCCAATTTCCAGCTACCTGCAATACAGAAGCCACTCAAAAAAACATCTCCCCCACCTTGGCCTTCCAGCTCCTCCTCCTGTCAGCATCACTAAATGGGCCCAGGTCTTAATGCAAGGCCATCTTCACTGGTTTCATTCAAGTCATGTTTGGAGCATGTTAGCAGGCATTAGGAGGTAAATGGGTGTCGTCTTGAAGGATGTTTCTTTCCCCTCCTGCTCCACAGGCCTGTTCTCCATTAAAGGATGATATATGAAATCATGTTAAATCAGATTTGACCTCAAGATTGGGCATAAAAATGTTTAGAAAACCTTTACATTTAATAAATAGGGGAGAGAATGCAAGAGAAACAGATGGCTTCGAAATTAATTCTCTCCTGGAGCCTCCAGAATGTGTCTGGAAGATAAATAACCCTCATCTTTTCTGCAAAAGTCCCAAAAGCAAACAGGCTGTGAGCAGGATGTCTTGTTTTAATTCTCTTTGTCACCATTTAAGGATCAATTAGAAATCCAGGGTTGGAGATGCATTTCTTCAAAAAGGATTTGGGGTGGCAGGAGGCTGCAACGCTCCTTGCACTACTCCCACTGCACAAGAAACTGTAAGATGACACAGACCTTAACAAAGGCATCTGAGATGATCTCAGGTATCCGAGACAGATGCATGGGGCTGGTAGACGTGGGGTGTGTGGCTTCTGGAGCAGCAGGCAGGCAGGACACCCCAAGGCTGTCTCCCATAGTACCAGGCTACTTGTAGGCGTGTCATCCTCGGCTTCTTCCATAGCTGATGGAGATGCAGTCAACAGAGGTTACAGCACTTCATCCCCTCCTGACAGAGGCGGCTGCAGTTGTCAGTGGGATTGCATAGTGGGAGATCCTGGGTAGGCAGCTCAGATAGTCTACCCCTGTTGTAGAAACCTCCAGGGACAACACCCCAGATAAAGGGCAGAAAGACTCTACAGAGGGATCTGGACAAGCTGGATCGATTGGCCGAGGCTGCTGTGTGAGGTTCAACATGCCAAGTGCCGGGTCCTGCACTTGGGTCACAACAACCCTCTGCAGTGCTACAGGCTTGGGGATGAGGGGCTGGAAAGGTTTAGATTGGGTATTAGGGAAAATGTCTTCCCAGAAAGGGCTGTCAGGCATTGGAAGGGGCTGCCCATGGGGGGTGGT
>NW_010246566.1:0-36213 GCF_000690775.1 Eurypyga helias
TTTATTTTCTATTTCTTTAAATAGCAGAATAGAAAGTCATTTTCCAGAGTCCAGCAGAGCTATTTTAGGGAGCACAGTTAGCATCTGTGGGTGACCAGCTGAGAGATTAATAAAGCCATCTGAAATAGGAAATTGAAAACCATAGAGATAACACTATGTGGGTCTCTCCTACATAAAAAGAAACAGGCACATCCAGTGAGCTTTCCCTGTAGGAAGGAGAAGGGAAATGCTTTAACAGCATAGTGTCTTGGTTTCTATACAGCTGCTGAAGTTTCAGAGGGCTGCCACTCTCTGACCACCTATATGTCTCATCTGCTCTAAGCTTTCACAGCAGCAGAGTATTGTTATTGCTGTGAGTAGCAAGCAGATATTTATTAGATTTAAGTTCTGATTTTGTGCTATAGTTATACATAGTAAGAAAAGAGGAGTCTGACAGAAACAAATGTCTCCCATAGAATTATCCAGTGTGGAACATCATGTGTGATCCTGTGTTAGTAGGGGCAGTCACTGCTACCACAGTGCTTTCACATCTTCTTTTTCCTCACACAGTGAGATGTTGCAGAGTCAGGAAGGAAATTTTCAAATTCCTATTACTTCTAGTAAAATTCCCTGTGGTAATATAGTCTATAATGAAAACAAATCACAGTATCTCCTAAATAAAAATTATTTAAAATTTGAACTTACATATGTAAACAGGGAGTTGTGAAGATTCATTAACTGCTCTTTGTGCAGCATTCTGCATATATAATATAAAGCAGTGACCATGTACTAAGTATTAATTATTACAATTAGAATGAGATAGAGACAGAGAATTTAACATAAAAATAAAATATAAGGTAAATTATTATTCATTAATTCTATTCTTACTGAGTTCTAGTGGATCTTTTTCGATTAATACATTTTCCGAGACTTTAAGTGGACACAGAGAAGTAACACTTAATAATCATTAAAATTGGGGTGTTCTTTAAAGCCTGTATTTTATGATAGCCTTTTTCTCTAAACAGCCAATTTCTGCCCACAAAGCAGTGGAAAAGTCTTTGCCCTGGTCCCCAGAACAGCACGTTTTTTTGATGAGTGCCAGTTCTTCTCTAACGTGAAGAGGGAAACACTGTTGCTGATGAGATACTGCTGTTGCAGGAGGACAGATGCCTGTGTTTAGGACTAGGTAGAAAGCAGAATTAAGATTAGGTCTATTTGCAGGACCTGTATATGGACATAGTACTGAATAGCATATGTGAAAAGGAAAGCTTGCTCTGTAATTTATGGACTAATGCTGGATAAGATTTGAAATGTATTCTAGTTGAATCCTTCACACATTATATGGGTAAGTTTTAGAAACTCATTCACAAAGTACGTTGTAAGAGTCATCAGTAAGGGTTCTCAGAAATATGAACACAATACATACTTGATTTTAGGAAGGAACGCAAGAATAGATGGACATGCTGAACAGCATGAAGTTTTGTACCTGTAAGGATGAAATTATTGTTATTCTACAACTTATTGATAAAAACTATATTTTTTCTGTAGGCCCCAAAACTTTGAAGTCTAATATTCTTGGAATCAAGATTTACATTTTCTGCTTTGAATATAGCTAAGTGAGTATATGCTTATACTGAAGCTGTCAAACCATCATATTCTAAAGAAACCTTATAAAGGCTTGGAAAAGCATATATCTGTACTGCCACTGAATTTATACAGCTTTGTTGTGGGGTTTGGGTTTTGTTTGTTTGTTTGTCTGTTTGTTTGTTTGTTTGTTTTAAATAAGCTGTTATCTACCCTTTAAAAATTACTGTATTTTTGCTAAATATGAATGATCTAAATTATTGCAGGTGGCAATTGGGGACAGGGAAATAAAGGGTTGTAATTATAGTTCTAATTATGCATAATGATGTGCAGACTACTACCTACTATGCAGATCCCTCATTGCAAATGGTGCAAAAAAACACCTTTATCTCCTTTGGGACAGACAGAATTTCATCTTGAATAAGTCATTTGAGAAACACTTGGGAGATATGTAAATAAACACAAGACCATTTATTTTCCAGTGTTGACATATTACTTTCTTCACATTAAAATTAATGCCATAGCATAATTTTCTTGAGAACATGACATAACAGGAAGGATAATTTATCTAATCCCAAAACTGGTTTTTCAAACACTGTTAAATAAACCTGCTGTAGGCATAAAGGAAGCATAATGAAGCAAGAAGCCAAAGGAAGCTTCGCCTACACACTACAAATGTTTCATTTAGAAAGTGAGTTTTCACCTTTTCTGTCAGAAATTCTGCTCACATGAAAAGAATCTATTGAATTTCTCTCTCCTGCCTGAATACAATAGGGTTCACAGATTTTCATCATAAAGCAATTTCCTTTGGGAAAGATGAAATACATCTACGACTGACATTGCAGTGGTTCTAATGGCTGTTCTGGACCCAGACCCATTTGATAGCTCATTCAGTCTGCAAAAAAACAGAACATAGTGGGTTATCCTACAGAGCTCACTATCTCATATTATTGCTGAAGTAAAAAGTAAATTGTGACTTTAGCTTCTAGGGTCTACATGTTGTTGCTACACAAGGACACAAGGAACTATGGCTGCCTATAGTGGAGGAAATTCCAGTGAAATCTGCTCATGATAAGTTTTCTGTAAAGTTAGTTTGGTCAAGATCATGTTTCCCATTAGACTAGAAAAACTGATTATGCCCTGATGTACCAAGTATAATGTGGGGAACTTTGGACATCTTTATAAAAGCTGTAACTAACACTTGCTTGACAGCTCATAATAAGAGAAATGATCAGCTCCCCTTCATTGGAGGTGATGAACCTCATAAACTTTAATCACAGTTCCATTGGAAACTTTTCTCTGTGCAGAATGTACCTCACAAAGTCATTTTCCCCTACATGTTATATATGAATGCACTTGACATATCTGATTGACAGTGCCTAGGATAAGATTTTACCTGTAAAGGGTACCAGTGAGCTCAGACAAAATGTGAAGCAAAATATACTTTAGAAAAAATCCTCTAGAAACCCTAAGAAACTATCTGGAAAATCTCCTCTTTTAGCCTTTAGACTTTCAGACAGTGTGGCATCTTCAAATTAAGATCCAGCTGTCATGAATTTTAATGAAATATCACTGCTAAAGGACACATACCAAGAAGGTTGAAAGGTAAAAGACATCACACTAATTATTCAGAGGAAAATGAAAAGTCTTTTGGTAAGCAAAGACAGAGAAATACCTTTCTTGTATTCACAAAACTGTACACATCATAATGGAAAATTTTAAAAATCTCAGCTAGAATTTTATCTGATCTAATGTCATGACTGTTAATATATTTTATTCTCACTTCATCTTTCTTATGTATTTTCACCTATGTGAACTGAAAAGTAACCACTGCACTATTGCTCATTTTGTCTTGTTTGAAAAATAAAGACAACTATCCTGGTATTCCAGCTGTTTAAGGAGTACAGCCGCTGAGATGACTCTGTGGAAAAATCTCCATTTAGTTTGTCCTTCCAAAGTCAAGAGTGTGATTATTCCATAATTCTCTCACCTGATTAATTCTTAACTATGAACATAATTACACTCTCCAGAAGGTAAATCACTCCTATATATCAGTTGCTGCTGACAGTTCACTCTTCTGCACTCTAGCACACTGAAGCAAAGTCAGTCTGAGATTGCAGAAACTGACTATTGTTAAAACACAGATTTTGCAGAAGGTCGATTAATAAATGAATTAAATTTAATGTGATATTGCAAGGAAAAAATAGAAAACAAAACAAAACCCACAACAACAAACAGAGTAAGGGACTTCTAAAATCCGTTCTTAGCACCAGAATGAACAAAGAAAGCAGTCCTCAAGTATATGCTTGCCCCACTGCAAGCTGAGTTGAACAGACCATTTGACATTTATGAACTCTGATTTACAATTGCCTTGTCAAAGGTGGGATTGGAACTGGGGGTGGCTTCAAACTATAAATCAAATGAAAATACATCAAGTGAAAAAAAATGCATAGTGCATATTTCTCATAGTCCATCTCTTTCCTCTGCCCAGATTTGGCAAACATTTTTACGTGGTTCTAGATAGTGAGCTTTAATAATACTATGTGAGTGCAGCTCCTAATTATATGAAAGGCACTCCAAGGTGCTTCTCTTCCCATGCAGGAAAGGTCAACATTTAATAACATTTTTTTAAATTTTTTTTCTCATGTAGCTATAGATTAGAGCCCAAGCTTTTGCTTAAGAAATCAGAAACTTTGTAATCAGGTTTTCTGAAACATCCCAGACAAGAAGAAAACATTATACATGGAATAACAGCTCCCTTTACCTAATCTTGGATGGCGGAAGACCTTGATACCTTTGAATCCTGAGGAATCTCTTCACAAGTCACAGAGAGACAAACCAGCTTGACATAGCAATAGATACTTAATTCATTCTGGCCTAGGATGGATTTTTTTTTTTTTTCCATAGGATAATATGTACTGACCGTTTTTGAATAACCTTACTATTTGTTTCCACAGTATCAGTGAGTCCCATGGAGTGATTCTGATAAATGCAATATATTTCCAAATTTTTTTTGTAAATATATTGCATGTGCCAAATAAATGCACTAATATACTGATGACTCAACTTTATTCTTTGAGAAAGGTTAAAAAACATTTTTATAATAAATCTTCTGAATCATAGCACTGGATGGTTCATTCATTTTATTGCATCTTCTTTCTGTCTTTTCTACAGAAAGCTAAATAATAGGCTTTAAATTCTCTTTGGGTACAGGACAAATTACTATCATGAGTGCTTTTAATTGTTTCTGATTCCTTTTCCTGGTCCTTTTGCATGTCTTCTGTTTCCCTAATGAAATTAAAAATTACTGAGATAATGAAAACTTTGAAAAATGTATTTCCAAATAACTGGACCAGAATTACTCCTGAAATCAATGGTGCTATGTGAGAATGAATTTATTATCTTACATATATTTTGTGCATAATTCCCTATGTCAAAAACATACTTTGAAAAGGGAAAGTAAAATAAATCTGCCACTTTTCACTTAAATCAAGGGATCTATAACATTCATAGCTTAGAGACAGATTTCAAATGAGGCCTGATAAATTAGCAATAGGTTAAAGGAAATACTCTTTAAGGGATGAAATTTTATGCAAGACATTTTAAAACTGTAAACTTTCTAGGCTTTATTTTGTCTTTTTATATTGCTTTTATAAAGTTCTGTTTGAACTCCTTTAATTGGATAAGGCATGACAGTTTAAGGAAAAAGTGAAAATTCATCCACCATCTGTATAGAATTAGCGCCCACCAACTTTATCATGACCTGGAGGATATCTTCTTTAAGACCTTTCTCTACCTTCTTGCCATACTTGGCTCTGAGCTCTACACTCCTGAAAGCAAAGTGATGTTATCACAGCTGATCTAGTTTGGAACTACCTTGTTTACAGTAATAAAGCTATTTCTTCACTTCAGTGTAGATACATCTTTAGCTTATATATAGATTTATTTAACTAGACATTTAGTCATAACATTGTTTTACAAACTGGTTCTTTATAGCACATGTTGAAGGAATTGTGAACATGTAATAATCCAAAACTTTATATGATAATGCCATTCAGCCTTGTTCTTATTTCTGAAATCTCCCATTATACTCAAAAGCAGAAAGGAAACTTGTGATGAATCTTCTATGAAATTCCTAATCCAGGTATCGAACACCCACTTAACTTACTATTTTCAGAATACAGTTCTTCATATTTTATCTTTTTATTTTTCCCCCTTAAAAAAGAAAAATTCTTTTTCAGTTCAGTTCCTCACCTTTATTGACATAGCTTTACTTTGCAGCTAAAGTTTTTTCTCTACACTAAACTCAAATATTTTATGAGGGTGGCAGTTTTCCATTAAAATAATATATTTACTTCTCAATAAGATTAACATTACAAAACCAAAACAAACCAGAAATACGGGTCTTTTATTCAAATTATGTTTTATGCCACAAAAGGACAGGCATTAAATTTCTTTGAAAAAAACAAGGTATGAACTGCTCCAAAACTGAAATGAACCATTAGTATCTGGAGTTCTTCTTACTCAAACTTTTTTTTCCAAGCTACAAAATGTGTTCTTCCCATAGTACCGTACACTCCACAATCTGATCAATACTCCGTGAAATAAGGTGTCAATAGAAATCCATTTCTTCTTTCATAGCATGTCAGTCTTTGGACAAATCTTTTCAACTTTCAAAACCTGTAAATGAAAACAAGACTTTTAATCTTTCTATTCCACAGAGTTACAGGAGTTAGTTTTTTGGATTTTTTTTCTTTTTCCTGATATTAATTTAGAAAATGAAAACCTGTGCACTTTAGTTTCTTACAAATATTTTTGTTTCCTATTTTCACAAACTTACATTGTTTCCACTAAAAGGGGTATAGTTGCACTATAAAAAAAGAGGTTGTGGTAAAAATCTAGATAGCAGGTATAGTTTTGACACAACTGCTATCTTGTGATTCCAAATGAAAACTACTGAAGTTCACAAATTCTTGAAACTTGCCAGCCTCACTCTACTCATATAGAAATCTTCCATCTGCTCTCATCAAAGGAATGAAGCTTTTTTTTAGTTCTTAAAGCTAGGTTTTAGAAGTCAGCAACACAGCTATGAAAATATAGTTATTTGTATGTTTTGTCTTATATATCTGCGTACTTTGATTCACATAGCCATGAATGTCTGTGATTCTGTCTATAAACCACTACTTTCATTTAACTCTCTGTAGACACAATGTAAAGCAAACAATAAGCATAAATGTAACACATAACCTTTCAAATTTTTAAGATCTACGATTAATACAGATAGGTGCACTCATGAGAAGCTCAAATTAGTATTAACACTTTTTTTTTTTTGCAAAACGAGGTATCCAGTCCCAAGGTTTTCATGAAGACTTGTCTTTAATTAGACAGCAAATCAAAAATCCCTTAGCCTGGTTACGCTGTTGCACACTGCAGTGGTTTGAATCATATTTTTAAGCCATACCTGACTTGTTTTAAGGTTTTATGATACCATATGTGCTGCATTCACTTGACAGATGGATACTGATATTTGTTCTCATCTGCATGAACACTAGATGAAGCATATGAAAAACTCTTAATGATATTAAAGCTGTGCCAATTAAGGTTATGAAACTCTGATGAAACCTGATAGTGTGTTTCACAAGTTCCACTTCTGAATTTTTCATTATGATTTTGATGTATCATTTGTCTATACTGTGTAGCTAAAATTATAATTAATATAATAGACATATTATAAAAAAATATATCCAAAAGCTTTATTGCTCAAAAAACTTAATTCTAAAGAATACTTAAGCCAGTAAGACACAAAGGGGAAATATAAAGGAAAACTATAAGGTAAGTATGTATAACACGTGAGAACTTGGAGTTTTATCTTCTTGCTGGTGCTAAGGAAGTTGTTATATTCAGAACTTAAAATTAAATAGTGCTTTTCAAGGTAATTATGAGAACAAACCTCACGCACAGAAGTGTCTTCCCCACAAGGAAAGGTTTGCAACAAAGAGAAATTTCAAAAAATTTAAAAAGTTAAATTCTGCCCCAGACTGTCTAAAGTATTTTTCTAATACAGGAAACCAGTTTAGTACTTTATTATACTGTGTTTAAATCTCAGTAACTGAGGAACTATGTTACACTGGATAATGTAATAGGGTACTCACATCCTTTTCTTGCCTTAGTAACTAGGCAATGTAAGACATTGGGCAGTACTGGAAAAATTCTAATTATCACTGTGCAGACAAAGCACATGCTTCCTTTTATTTTCTTCTTTTTCTTTCACTAGAAGTAGGTGGTATATGCATACATTAGTAAAAAAGGCTAACATCTTTATTAATTAATAGCATAGGGTAAAGTTCTTTGGCTTAGTATGGTGTAAATGAAAAATGGTCACCCTTTCCCTTCTGATGACTGCTGGAAAGATGGTAATATATAGACAAGAGCGAAATAGGTAACGATAAGTTTTGGGGTTTTTTTTGTGGTTTGGTGTGGGTTGTTTTGGGGTTTTTTTTGTTGGTTTGGTTTGGTTTGGTTTGTTTGGTTTGGTTTCAGATTTTATAGAATCATAGAATTGTTTGGGTTGGAAGGGACCTTAAAGGTCATCTACTTCCAACCACCCTGCCATGGGCAGGGACACCTTCCACTAGACAAGGTTGCTCAAAGCCTCATCCAGCCTGGCCTTGATGATGGCAATGGATGGGGAGTCCACCACTTCTCTGGGCAACTTGTTCCAGTGCCTCCCCACTTTGCATTTAAACCCATTACCCCTTGTCCTGTCACTACAGGCCCGTGTAAAAAGTCCCCTCCCAGCTTCCTTGTAGGCCTCCTTCAGATACTGGAAGGCTGCAATAAAGTGTCCCCGCAGCCTTCTGTTCTCCAGGCTGAACAAGCCCAATTCTCGCAGCTTTTCTTCATAGGAGAGGTGCTTCAGCCCTGTCTTCATGGCCCTTCTCTGTACTAGCGTGAACTGGTCAATATCCTTCTTATGTTGAGGGTTCCACAGCCAGATGCAGTACTCCAGGTGGGGTATCACGAGGGTAGAGTAAAGGGGGACAATCACCTCCCTCGACCTGCTGGCCACACTTCTGATACAACCCAGAATACAACTGGCTTTCTAGGCTGCCAGCGACATTGCCGGCTCATGTTCAACTTTTCGTCCTCCAGTACCCCCAAGTCTTTCTCTTTAGGGTTGCTTACCAGTTGCCACTCAGACACTGAGATATTGCAGCAAGAGTCATCAGACCTCAATTGTAAATGTCCTCAAACAAGACACTTTCCCTTCTCTGTGTCCCATTTTAAAATGAGAACAATTAAAGATTTTTTCTTTTTAAGAACTCTGAAAATTATTGGTGAAATATACTGTAAAAGAGCAAGACATTGTTATTTGATTTAGCAATACCTTTTTGACAGTAAATCTAGTTATTAAATCAGATATTGAGAAGCTGATTACATCCTTGTTATCAGATTAAATTGGATTTGTGAGGCAAGGTTTTGGTAGAGGGCGTGCTATAGGAGTGGCTTCTGTGAAAAGCTCTTAGAACCCTCCTTAATCTGATAGAGCCAATGCCAGCCAGCTCCAAGACCGGCCCACTGCTGGCCCAACGCCCAGCCAATAGCAGTCATAACACCTCTGGGATAAGATAACATGTAAGAGGGGTGGGGAGTGGGGCAGGGGAGAAACCAGCAAACCAACAATGGAAGGGGGATTTTTTGCATACATACAGAGGGTAAGATGTGAACGAAATCTATAGGTACCAAGGTCAGTGGGGAAGGAGGGGGAGGACCTGCTCCAGACACTGGAATGGGGATTCACCTGCAGCCCTTGGTGAGGACCATGGTGAGGCTAGCTATGCCCTGCAACCCATGGAGATCCACAGTGAAGCAGATCCACCTGCAGCCCCTGGAGGACCTCACTATAGAGCAGCGGGATGCTCAAAGGAGGCTGTAACCCTGTGGGAAGCCTGTGGTAGAGCAGGCTTCTGTCAGGACCTGTGGAGAGAGAAGCCCAGGCTGGAGCACGTTTACTAGCAGAACTTGTGATGCCATGGGGGACCCACATTGGAGGAGGCTACTCCTGAAGGACTGCAGCCTGTGGGAGGGACCCACACTGGAGAAGTTTGTAAAGATCTGCAGCCAGCTGGAAGGACTCACACTGGAGAAGATCATGGAGGACTGTCTCCCATGAGAGGGACCCCATGCTGGAGCAGGGGAAGAGTGAGAAGAGTCCTCCCTCTGCGTAGCAGAGACGTGTGATGAACTGACCACAACCCCCATTCTCTATCCCCCTGTGCTGCTCGGGGAGAGAAGGTAAAGCAGGGTGAATTTGATCCAAGAAAGATGGGAGGGGTGGGGTGAAGGTGTTTTAAGATTTGGTTTTAGTCTCTTTTTACTTTGATTTTGATTAATGGTAAATCATTTTTTCCCCAAGCTTAGTCTGTTTAGCTCGTTATGATAATTGCTGAATGATCTCTCCCTGTTCTTATCTCAAGCTGTAAAATTTTTATATTTTCTCTCTCCTGTCCAGCTCAGGAGGGGGAGTCATAGAGTGACTCAGTGCGCACTTGGTCTCCAGCCAACGTTAACCCACCACACAGATTTACACAAGAATTTACAGGGACACTACATCCCAGTTGTCATAGTTTAATCCCAGCCAGCAACTAAGTACCATACAGCATCTTGCCTACCTTCCCCCTCCTACAGTGGAGGAGGAGATTAGGAGGAAAAATCAAGGAAACTCATGGATTGATGTAAGAACAATTTAAAAATTGAATATAAATAAATTATTCATTAAGAAGGTAGTGAGGCACTGGAACAAGTTGCCCAGAGAAGTTGTGGATGCATCCTCCTTGAAATTGTTCAATGCCAGGCTGAATGAGGCTTTAAGCAACCTGGTCTAGCGGAAGGTCTCCCTGCCCTTGGGGGTTGGAAACAGGTGATCTTTAAGTTCCCTTCCAACCTAAACCATTCTATGATTCATTCTATGATTCAAATAAAATAGTGATATTAATAATACTAACAATTCCAGTAATACTAACAATACTAATAATACTAATATTACTACTAATAAGATGCAATGAAAATAATACCACCACTACTAAAAATAATATGTAATGAAACTAATGGAAAATAGAACAAATTATATAACTGCTCACCACCTGCTGACCAGTGCCTGGAGAGGTCCCAAGTAATCAGCTAGAGCCAGAGAGCCCAAAAGCCAAAGCCCAAGAGCCAGGCCAAGCCCAAGAGAGAGTGCACCAGAGCCAGAGCATGCCCCAAACAGTGAAGGAGAAACCAAGCATGAGCCCAGGCAAATGAAAAAGCCAACATGGGTCCCAGCCCATAGCCAGCTTATATACTGAGAATGACATTTTTTGGCATGAAATGTCCCTTTGGTCAGTCTGGGTCAGCTGTTCTGACTGTGACCCCTCCCATCTTGTAGAGAAGAAACTGTGAGTACATGTCCAGTATCAGAAACTGAAAAAGTCCTTGACTTGGTATAAAGATTCTTTACCAACATCTAAAAACGTTAGTTAACAATATTATTCTCAACACAAATCCAAAACATGGCCTCACACTAGCTATTGCAACTAAATCCAGCACACCAGTATATACATGTATTTTGTTCAGTTGGCAGATTTATGCTACAGCTATACCATGCACTATAGAGCAGGGAAGAAATCTCACATCACCTACAAATTTCTTCAGCTTTTCTTCTGGTATCCACACCAGAGTTTGATTAAACCTAGTGTGAGCACTCTTTTACAACACATGATGCATATACACATTGAAACAGTGTCTCAACTCTAAACATAGGCAGAAAAAACCCCAAACACTTTCTGATACAGAAAATACACTTTGTTACTAGAGAGAAAGAAAGAGACTCTGGAGATGAGGAAAAAAAAGCAAGCAACCAACCAACCAACCAAAAAAACCCCACCTCCTACCAAAGCTTCTACTCTCAGATTGAGATCAAACTAGTGACATAATCACATAAACATTGCTGAGTTTAATTCCAGTACTTGTTGTCCCTCTTCTCATTCCTATTCTCCATTTTCTCCCCAGCTACTCAGCCCACTAAAGTGTAACATTCTCTTATTTCCCACAGGAAATCTTTTCAAAACATGAATCAATTTATGCAAAAATGACATTCTAGCAAAACCTAGTAACTTTTCCAAGTGTCTTCAAAATTGAACTTCATATCTTAACAGTCTCAGAAATTTACAGGTGCCTGTCTAATATTGTATGTCTGACTATCTGTTAAATAAATTATTCTAAAGCCTCCAAAAAGCCCAAAGCTGAAGTACTTGCAAAACATTAATGAGCAAGTTTGCACTGTGTTGATCTGGGGAAGGCAAATAATATTTCCAGTGTAGGTTGCAAACTGAGATACTGAGACACTATTAAAATAAATGTATAGAATTAAAATAAATCTATTTTCCATAAAAATACCTTTGACTTGTAGAAGAAGGAAAATACCTGTATCTTTATATTCTGTAAATTTTCGTAAATATAATTTTAATTCAACACCTAAACTTTCCTCAGTCTGTTTTCAGAACATGTTCACAAATTCTGTGCTAATGTTCATTCGTTTTCCACAACTGTGTAGCCTCCTGGTGAGTGTCTCTTACTACTATGCTTTGTACTATATATACAGGTTATGAGAGACATATGATAATTCGCATATAGAACAGAAATCAGGTGTGAAAATGCTAGTCTGACATAGAGATAGATTCTGAGTAGAAATCTAGACAGTTACATTTTCAACTGCATTTTCTGTTTAACTACTGATTGTTCAGAGAAGCATTTTTTAAAAGTAATTGGACATAATATAAGATTTTTATTCTACCAAAAATATGATAGATATAGATTGCATTAGTGACAACAGAGGTGAGACTGTTCAATGTAAATGAAGTACAAAGACGGATAAAGACCTGTAAACATATACTTCAGCATATATTGCATAAATGAAATACTTTATACTTAATAATCCAGTATTATCTAAGCTTATTTAGTAGAAACAGGAATGAAAAAAATCGATTTTGTCCTTCATTTCTTCATATACCTAACGGGTAACAACTGTAAATCTGAAGATTTTTTTTAGTGTCATGATCCCTTGATTATTATTATTGATGTCCAGCAGCCACTTTTTTAATTTAAATGTAAATATTTTCAATGTTACCCTTTCTATTTACAGCTGCATCTCTTTATATCTATCCTCAGCACTGTCAAAAACTGTTATCCTAAAGATGATGAAATCAATAACAATTTACTTTGTAGTATTGTGCTAACACGTACATTTAATACATGGATTATGTCCTTTGACTCACACCTTGCTATCATAAAACCGTTTTTGGAATGCATAAAGATCATATTGAATAGTGCTAGTATGCTGGCATAATAACTTGAATCTATTTATAAAAAGAGAAATACTGATAAACCAAAGTCTCTGCCAAGGAATGTTAACTGAAATAGATATACCTGCAAATATATAGACACAGAAACTAGAAATTTTAATCAGCCAGAATAAGCAGAAATACAGCTCACTGTTCCATTCTTATATATATTCATTTAAAAATTAGAAATTAATTTTACTAGGAATTCTGACAACTGTGAATGTTTCACTTAGAAGATTCACAGATGGAATGATAAAGTCAAATCCATTTGACCACATATTTTTGATACTTCTTCAAAAGCTTAAAATGTTATTCAGAGTTTGAGGTTTTTATTCAGGTTTTTTTCGAGGTCTTAAAGACCTTGAAACAGTTATGATTACTTAAGCTTTGCTCTTGTGGAAATGTTCCTAACCTATCAGAAAATTGCCATTTTTTGTTTGCAAGGGCAAAACAAATAGTAGGGTGTTAAAGAACAAGTCATACAATAATTAGCAGAACAAGATGTAATTTTCCACAATACCACCTTCTCTGTATAAAAAATATGAATCTTTAAAAAGCTATTCACTTCCTAAATGATGAATCTTCATAACAGTGTAGTGTTTTAGTTCGCACAAGTGCAAAGCCAAAAATGTAACTAGACAAGTAAGCTAACTACATCAGTAATCACAGTGCTCTTAAATGGAGCAATTTCTTATTTTCCATTGCTTTTTAACATTCTGAAAGACTAGATTTCTTATTTATATTTAGGAGATTTATTTATCTGTTTTGATTTTGGAAGGTTTTTTAATGAAATTGGAGATACCAGTACGTTCGTTTCAGGGATCTGGAATATCCTGTTCCTTTCAAAAAGTTTACTGGATTTCCCAATTCTTGAGGAATGCAACAAATGCTGCTGCTTCATGAGAACTCATTGAAAAATGGCAGTTTTCCTCAACATCTGGGATGTGTTTGCTATGGTAAACATAATGTGAGTGCAATGCTGCTTTTTTAGTAGTTAACTAATTTTCTTATTATATTTTGACAGAGAAAAAAGTCCAGAATGGTTTGCCATATTTTTAATTTGAAATTCCTTTTTCTTAATATGCTAACAGAACTGTCAGCATATATAAAGTTGCCACAATTTTTCACTTGTAAACCATTTCATAAAAAACAAAAAATGATCACCAAAAGCATCTGTGAACAATCTATGCCAAAGTACTGTAGACGAAACTTTTCCAAATGTTGTTATTATGGCTATGAGAAGACAACTAAATTTGAGTGGAAAAAATTCAAGAAAGTAAAGTTGGAAAAAAAAAAAAAGGCAAAAAATAAGATCTGAAGAGTGGGGTATTTTAACTCTTTTTATGCATTTTTAATTACATATTCAACCTGATGTTACTCTTGTGATAGAATCTTAAGTTTCCACCAATGGGAAGAACAGATTTCTGCAGCAGCAGTATTGAGGCTCACATAGATAATACCTTCATTAGTGTGCCTGTCCTGGAAAACAATAAAGCTTACATAATTGCATGCTGATTTATAACAAATTCTGTACCCCTTTGTTCTGGGTCTGACCAGGATGGAGTTAACTTTCTTCCTAGCAGCTCATATGTTGATATGTTTTGGATTTGTGGCCAAACCAGTGCTGATAACACACCCGTGTTTTGGGTTATGCCAAATAGTGTCTGCACATAGTCAAATATTCATTTTCTTTTTTTTTTTTTTACCATTCTGCTTTCCTCCCCGTGTACCACGCAGAAAGTGGATGAGGTCGGCAAGAACCTTTTCTCACTTTTGCTCTTCCTATTCTCTTCCTCCTCTCACTGAGAACAGGGGAGTAAGCAAGCAGCTCTTGGAGTGATAAACTGCTGTCTGAGATGAAACTACAAATCTAAGTCCCAGACTGTATGAAATCAAACTTCCTTTATCCCTTTTCTTGCAGTATAACCTGTGTATTTGCAGTAATTCCTCACACGCACACTGGTTTTGGTCTAGAGCAGTTTCTGCTCATTCCTACATTGTAGAGCTGCAGATGGGATGAAAGGAGCTTTAGAAGAACTGCTTTAGGCTCAGCATTAACTATAGTACAAGGTCCATTACTATGCATGTTGAACTTGGGATGCTGTGCTCAGAACAGGAAACAACATGATTGCCATTTGATACCAGTCGTTTATCTCAGGGCGGAAGCATTCATAGATCCCCATTTCTCCCCTGTGTCCAAGCTGCAGTGACATATTTATGTAATAACTCAGTGTATTGCACAATCAAGTTCAAAAGATATTTCAAGCTCCTTTGTAGTGCTGCAGTACTACTTGCATTTGCAAATGCAGCCTGGGTAAACTAAAACATACAAAGATTTACCTGTTCTCATCTGTGAGCTCTGGTTTCTGATCAGAATGTATTCTTACTCTAAATGGAGGAGTCAGGCTTATTCAGGCATGATGATATATATAATTAAGTCATCCAAAGAAATCAGAAGAGGAGAGTGGAAAAGATCTGACCAAGAAATATGGTCCAGGAAAGAATATGACCAGGAAAATGTTGAAAGGAAGAACACAGACATCACCAGCATGTGACAGACTGTAAGTCCCTCTCTTCACCTTGTAGCACAGAAGGTGGAGGCATGCAGACAGTGGCTAATTCTACAATGAAAAGCCAAAATGGTTTCTTTCCTATCATTCCTCAGTTAACAACTGGCATACATTTAGGTGCCAGTCTAGGCATCCATTCTGAAGGTAATAAATATCCAATATATTTCTTTAACAAAACCAAAACAAACAAAAAAATGCTGCGAAGGAAACTATTTCATAAAGAATTCTTCAGTGTTATGCATAATACCAGACAACTTCTTATTATTTTAGTAATAGAGATGCACGAGTAGATAATTCTGGAAAAGTGTGTACTAGAGGAAAGGTCAAGTAAGGCTGAGTACATTATGAATATTTTGGTTTAAGAATCTAGTGAGAATTGGTTCATAGCTCAGTCAAGTAACGTGGAAGGCTTTGGTTTCAGGGCAGAATGGTTAGCCAGTGAAAGAAGGAATAATACAGACTTCAGAAGCAAAGCTGATGGTGTGAAAGACAGTATAAAGATTTTAAACATATTATGATGTTATACTTATCGTCAAAGAATAACAAAAAAATCTATTTATCATCTGCAGTATTCTGTATCTTCTCCATCTCACCTACATCATAATTAGAAGGGAAAGAATCTGTAAGGATTAAAAACAAATATTTTTCATATGGCCACTGTTATTTTGTCTTAATCCTCACATTAAAATGCAATTTTGACAGTAGTAAATTTTCCTGGAACATGCAGAAGTCACTAAAGGTTTGCTTCTGAGAGATTTTATAGCCTTTATCAAATTACATATATTTTTATATATGTATATATAGGCACTGTGATTATAATATAACAAATTAAAGTATTTTGTAATTTCATCAGTAGAAATGAAAAACTTAGGACCCTCAGAAAGAAGGTTACAAAATAAAAATTAATAATATGGGAAACAGAAGAGAGGTCCCAAAATCACTGAAGGAGATGGCAGAGTGCTTTAGAGCTCCTTGAATTAAGACAGATATATTTTTCAGTCTGCTGCAGAGGCAGAGGAGGGATATAACCGTTTGTTTAGGAGTCGGTCTGAAACAAAGCACTATACACTATCAATATTCAGCTTTTAAACCCAAAGTACTGACAGTGAAAACCCTGCAGACATGTTATTTGCCACACAGAGTAGATCTTAAGACACTGCTAGATTGGATCAAGTGACAGGAAGAAAAATTGAAAACTAAAAAGATCAGCAAACTAGAAAAATGAATTTGAAAGAAAAAACTATAAAAGGGGAGGAACTAATCAATATTTTCCTCACGTATCTCTGCATTAAGCCTTACATTAGCTGCTATAAGGTTTCTATTTTGCATTTATAAAAGTTAATATTTTAAAATTGGGAGGGGGAGGGAGAATGGTGTTGGGGTGTTTTTTGGTAGCGGTTTGTGGGTTTGTGGTGGGGTTTTTTGTTGGGTTTTTTTTTGTTTGTTTTTGTTTTTGTTTGTTTGGGTTTTTTTAGTAGAATGCCCAATGTATGCAGAGAGATGCCACAATCGGCCAATAGCAGATTATATAGGAAAAAGATATTCTTGTCACTGCATCATATTTTACTGGAGAACAGAGTTTGCTAACAATCTGAAAGTGTTTCATATCTTCAGAATAAAATCAGTGAAATGTAAGGAAAACATAATGAAAGTCAATAGAGTTAACAGAGCTGCTGATTTGCCTCGGTATGTCCTTGCTGGACAGGACAGGATGCATGCTGCTTTGAATCATCCATTCAATTTACTGAAATCATCAACGTCTTGTACAGTGACGTGCAAGAAGGTAATGAGCTTATTCTAGAATCTGTTCTTTCACTTGTAAATGCATGCAGGGTACAGGAGATGTGGGAAAACAGCAGGTATGAGGGTTGTCTAGGGCACATGTAAGAGGTTCAGTCGCTTCTTATGTATGTCATAGAATGATACTGACTTTGGGAAAAATGGTAAGAAAACCAGTCTCAGTGTTTCTCTATGAACATGGGATTGTCCTGGTCCCAGGCAGTGATGAGCTGCTCTCTTAGGGCAGTCTATAAGATTTTGTTTCATTCGATAATACATCAAGGTCAGCGGACATTGTTACCCCCTGTACCGGCAGCACTGTGAGCGGGCCGGGGGGAAGCTTGCAGAGGCTGGACCCGGAAGGTGTGTGGCAGGGGTCACCCCGGAGGTTCCGGCCGGCAGCCCATATCTTCACCACAGAGTGGGTGGTTTTTTGTTTCTCTGCAGTGCGGTCTTTGTCCGGATCTGGACCTTGTGTCGGGTTATTAGCAGACAGTTAACATCTTTTGTCAGGGAAATTGCTCTGGAAAGGGGCGGTTTTCTTGCACTCTGCTCTCGGCTCCCGGGCTCAGGGAGGGTTTTTTTCTCCTCGGGGCTTTGGATTTGTTTTTGTTTGCTGTTCTGGAACCCGGCTGTGTCTGTCCACAGGTGATGAGATCCTGTGTAATTTGTTCTGTTTTTCTGTTCTTTTAATTACTCATTAGCAATAGTATTGTTAGTAACTCCGTAAGTTTCATTAATATAATTAAATAGTTCTTATCTCAATTTCTTATGAGCCCCCCTTGTTTTTTTCCTCCAACCCTTCCTCACTGGGGGTGGGGGGGGGCAGAGTGGTAGAGTGACTGGTGGTGTTTAATTGCCCAACAGGACTAAACCACGACAGACATACATCATAATATCAACAGAATTCAACAGAGGGAAGAATATCACCCATACCCATCCTTCCAAATATGAGATGTTCAAGCATCCCTACAGAGAACAAAATGGAAATAATTGCAGAACATGTGAGCAATTTATGAAAGTTTATTTTTGTAAGTAGAAGCAACTTCTAATTACTAATGGCAAGATCCAGTAAAGAACTTGGGACATACATCAAAAATTGCAATCTAGAAATTCTCTCTCAATTGCCATAGAACCTTTAATGGTGCCTAGGTTACATCCTGGTCTCACTTTTTGACTATCCAGTATTTTTGGGACTGAAGTTGAACTTCTGCCATTCCCAGTTCAACTAGTTTGGGCATTCAAATACCTAATCTGGCAGAATGTCAGGTTTGGCTTTCTTATGAGGTGAAAGCTCAGGACCTACCCATTCCTCTTCTTAACTTAGAGGTCAAGGGAAGATGATGTTTTCTCGACATCTGTTTATTTTGTCGCAAAACCAAGCAAAGAAAATTACAAAACAAAGAAAATGTAAAAACTTAGTCAATAAAATATGCTAATGACATAACACCTTGACAGTTTGGAAAATACATATATGGATCCTTTTGTTGAGAAGTGGATTTTTACCAATGGACAGGAACTCAGATCTTACCACTTACATTATTTGAGAAGAGTGTTTCCAACTCTAAATGCTTCTTGTGTCCACAGATTTTCAAAATTAGTTTACTATAAGTATGGGAAGAATATGTTAAATGAAATTGTAGTACTATTATAATACTTTTCTCATTCCTTGAGACTTCCTTATGGTTAGAGATAATGTAGATTGCTTAAATCCAGAAACTGATTAAGTCTTCCTTAGATGAATTTTACTTTGTAACAGTCCCTAGTAATAAATTAATTATTCTTTATATTATTTTACTCAGAGTAAGAATGAGTAATTTCAAGACAAACATGAATTTCGTGAAACCCAGTATTCGCTAATCAGTACTATATCCAATAATTCAAACATCGAATGCTACAGATTTATTCTTTTACTACTTGTTATTCTCAAAAGAGGATATTATTTTTTGTGTTTTCATTACGTGAATGAAATATAGACCTGTGCTACAAATAATTACTTAAAACCTTGCATTTGCAAGTATTTTCTCTTAATGTGGGCAAATAAATTGAGATCCAGTCATCCTGTAGCCCAGCACTGTCAGAAGAATGCAGAACAATCTCCCTCAAAAGCCTACATTAATGTAGACAGCCAGTATGTTTTGTGTAGCTATAAGGTTTTGGAAACAAGAGGGAGGGTTAGAGAAAAAATAATAATTCCTTTAGTATATGTATAGAATTGACAAACAACCCAAGTCTGCCAAAGATTAGAAATATTGCATTGGGAATAAAAGGGTTAATGTTGTAATGTAACTGGGTGCAGAGCCAAGGAAAGGTTGTGATACAATAGAATTATAAATTAGATGTTTGTTCTAAACTTATTCTAGCACAGAAAATAGTACATTCTGAACACTAAGTACTTAACAACTATTGCTGACTAAGATGATTGATAAGTATGTCAGGAAAAATAATATATAACTGCTAAGTTATATTTTCAGTATATGTCAGGCTTTTACTTGATAAAGGCACATGAATCCTCTCAAGTGAAGGGCTTATTTCACACACACACAGAAAAAAGGGCAAACCAAAATCTCCTCTTCATTCAAGGCAGGAAGCTTTCTGCAAAGCATAGTTCCAAGAATGCAGACATGCATGAGAAAGAACCAGAAATTAGCAGGTGGAAAGAATGGCACAGAAAGGGCTATTAAATGGTTTTGTGATAGCCAACTTCTCAATAGAGTTGAGTGAAACCAAAAGCCCTGTGAAAGCATTCATGCATGGAGAAGATGTATTTTAGAGAAAGTTGGGGGTGGGGGGTGAAGGAGCCATTAATTAGAGACTGTTGCCAGGAGAAATACATGAGGTAAATTTCCCTCTGATGTGGTGTTTTTAATGTACAGACAAAAAGTCCACTAACCTCAAAGATGTTGCTATAGTCCCTTCATTACTGTATAAACACATATTAGGAGTGCCACTGAAGCTGTTATCCATCCTGCACCTTTGAACAGTCAGAAGAAAAAATCATTATATGACCAAGGAGAAAGAGAAGGTGAAAAAAGATGGAAACACATTAAGATGCCAGAATGTAAATAGTTTCCTCTCTCCTGAGCCTCTTGTACATGTATCTAAAGTAAATGTAGTCTCTCAGTAAAGCCAGTGATGTTATCTCATGTTTTCAGCAGTCCAGTGCAGCCCCAGAGGCACACGAAAAATTAGTACTCAGTGCTGTTATCTTTTCTTACCTAAATAAAATTCAGCATTGATGAATATGAAGAAAAACATTGTGCCTGCCTGATAAGACAACATCCCTCCCAGCATTTTGTCTCTGTAAAGTGCAAATGAACACAGTTGTGAAGGAAGAATTGAAAGTCCCAGTTTTGGGATAAATTCTTTGAAATTCTGAATATAAAGAATTTGAGGTAGGATCAGTAAAAGCCTAAAGCTACAAACCTTTGGAAAATCTTATCCAAGGCATCCAAAAGATGAAGTGGCCTACATTAACAGTACATTCTGAGAATTCTTAGTGCCTCCATTTGATATTTGCAAAGCAAATGTAAAGGCAAAGACAGACTGTGCTAACTTTAGAAACTGAAACCGTAATTTGTGTTTATTGGCAACAGCTATATGGTCTACCCTTTTAAACTGAACCTCTACCTTTAGACCGAAGGGATTAGATAGCAGTACCAAGAGTGATTTGCAAACATATAGCTGCATTTGTTGATATGATGTGACTCATTAAAGTTAGTTGCATTTCTTTTATTTTTATTTTCAATAAATGCAAGTTTTCATGGAGTTCAGAAGAAAATGCAATATAAAGATTTTTATAAAACATGTAAGAAAAAAAAGAGTAGTCTTGCTGAAGTAAAAGAAAACCGTTTATGTTCCTGATACTCAATTTTGCTGTATTCACATTTATTTCTCAGTGAGCTGTTTGCTGAAATCCCTAAATTGGCAAGACATAGAGAAATATTGTCTTAAGAAGTATCTGCTTCTATACCTGAGTTAATATATCCCCTTCTTAGGTACATATAAAAGCATCATCATTAAGCAATTATGGTCTAAGAGTATGTTGAAGATAACTGTAAATATACTTTCAGAAGTCACAAAAGGGCCAATAATGACTTGATATTCTGAAGCATTGGAGGGAGCAAAAACACCTGTTTAAATTCTCCATGCTATTTACTTTGGATGAAAGTGGCACAGTGGGTGACTTTGCTGTCATTGCAGTTTGTGATGAGTTAGTGAAATGAATTCAGTGACCCATAAGGTCATGTTGAACTCTCAAAGCACAACCAAAATCATTATTACACTCCACATTCTATACTGGCATTTTAGAATAAAAAACACTGTAGCTTTTAAACCTGCATGCTTTCCTGCAGAAAATTCAAATAAAATTACATACACCTCTAAAGTAAGGGAGTTTGTTTTTTTTCAACTTCCTTATAAATTAGTACTGAAAACAGTATTTGTGTGTTTGTCTAGACATATATTTAAATGCCAACACCTAAAGGAAGTAAGTGTGAGAGAGCCTGTGATATATAGATTAATTTGGTATATTCTGTGTGGGGTTAGGAATATATGAGTGCCAGGATTTGAATTGAAGAATAGCTATAGTTTAAGATTTTTGCTTACATATTACTGACATATTACTGTTAGTGCAACGTACAACGTGGTAAGGACATTAAACTTTTGGTTCAAGAACAGAAGTAAACAATTAGATTAGGTCATCCAATACAGCATGATATCTGTCATAGTGTATTACTGTGAACGAAGAAAACTCTACTAGGCATGAGTCTGTACTTGAGTTATAAAACAATAAAGAAAGTAAAAGAAAATTTAAATACGAAATCAAGGAAGTTTCACCTGGCACAAGAATATTTTCATCTTGATTGACCTTAACAACATTGGATCTGGAACATCATGTTGTATCATACACTTTTTTCTCCCTCTAGCTACTATTAAAATAACTAATTGGTAAGAGTTGCCTTTATTATTATGGTTAATTATTAATTAATAATAATAATTCTATGTAATTATTTGGGGTTCTTGCTACAGAATATGTGTTAGCAGATGGATATGAAGCTTTTCAAAAGCCAATTAGGCATCACATTTGATAACATGGGGTTTTTTCTGCAAATATACTGCTTTATAGCAGAAGATCAAAGCAAGTAGTGAGGAACTGTACATTTGTTTCCCTTTGTTCTTTGGGGGTTAGCAGGTTTAGGTAAACTGCAGAATTTCTCTTGAGCTTTTTCCTTGTCTGAAAAGAATGGGGCAGATGTTACCTACCCCATTTCTGTCTTACAGCATTTCAGATGTTACTTAAAAGGAACAGTGTTACAGAGGCTCATCATTTTGAATTTACTTGCAATGCTCAGCTATTTCAGTTATAATTTCTAACAGTAGCAAATTTATGGTCCTTTCATTTGCTTTCCAGTTTGGCCAAGCTCAGTCTACTGTCACACATGTTGCAGTAGTGTCTGTACTTTAAACAGCCTTTATACATGAATGTCTCATTAGTAGTCAAGAGCCAAGCTGCTGCCTGGCATCTTTTGGGACAGATGAGTCAGCTGTCCAATGCCCTCAAGGCTTCTGAAAGCTGTGGAAAAAACAGATACAGGGATGACCAAGTGACAGTTCCTTCTGTTTCAGAGCAAAACCCACGCACTTGGTGTCTGGGATTAGAAAGAGATAGCCTCTGTGGTTAGCCAGCTTTAACATCAACTCAGAAACATCTGGTGCTTGCCACCAAGGCAGAAAGAATTACAGATCAGATGGAATATAGGGTGTGATCTGTGTCTGTTCCTGAAGCGATGTGCCCTGAATCATCAACAGGAAAGGGATCAGACCCACAAAAGTGGATGCAATATTCAGAGAAGCATGTTTTCATCCTTTTTTTTTTAATTCTATCTGCATTCAGCATTTTCCAGCGGGATGTCTTTACCCGTGTATACATTATGCTGATCCTTCATTTCTACTTTTGACACAGCTCTATTTAAGTACAAAGGAAGTGGCTAAATCAAGAATTGTGAATGTAGACTGTGACAATCTTAATGGAGAAGCAGAGATAACAAAACTCTTTATACCCAAAAAAGCACATGACTTGTTAAGGTTATCAGACTATATCAGGCTTAAGGGGCATTAATGTCAAGAGAGCAGATATACCATAGAAAACTGATGGGAGCTCCAGGAATGTTCAGTATCAAATGTTGTCCTCTACAATAATGGGTGGTGACATGAATATCAGAACTGCTGTTACAAATGTGAAGGAAACTCTTACAGATTAAAGTTGTAGAGGGTCCAGATCAAAGCCTTCGTGTTCTGTCACTGAAGCCCCACTGCCAAAAGTGCAATGTCTTACTTATCAAAAAATATAATCTGTAGCACGACACTTATACTTTCACATTTTTGGTGTTATCAAGAAGAATAATATTAAAACAACCCTATTTTTCTTTCATGTTATTATAGCAAAATCTCACTTCTTTTTCCTTCCCTTTCTGTTATAAAGAACAATGTGTACTTCAGCGTAATTGGCTTCGAGAAAGAGTAACTTGTTCTGCAAATACCGTGATGCAGTAGCACTTCAATGAGTGTTTGCAGCTGCAAGAGGCGACACTCACCTCACTTTTAAAGAAAAATAACCAAAACACGTTTATGTTTTCATGTTGCTTCCACAAGTTGTTCATGGATAAAAATGCACTTGCAGAATGGCATCAGAATTTATAAACAATGTGATGGCAATAGAGTCAGATAGGAGCCTGAAATGCAAACCTAAGTTTTAAAATCTAAAATCTGCTAGGATTTTATCAGACACTCAGGTCTGACTGACTTATTTAGACTGTTCTGAAGATTTCTGCCACAATGTTTTAAGATATTTTGGTGATCTAAACAGGATTATGTTATCTGAAGTGATTTATACAGCTAAAGACAGATTTCTAAAGGTATCATCAAGCATAAAATTTTTGATCAGTGTAGTAGGATTTACAAAAGTAAGAATGTTGAGTCACCACTCCTGGTGGTATTTGAGACGTGGACCAGGTGTTAAAGGATATAGTTTAGTGGTGGCATTAGCAGTGTTAGGTTAACATTTGACTTGATGGTCTTAAAGGTCTTTTCCAACCTAAAAGATTCTATGAATGTAGAGTAGAACTCAACAAGGCACTTTAAATACCTGCAGGTTTGTAGAAATGGAAATGTATATATGGACTAACGACAACAATCTGAAGAAAGTGAAGTATATATATTACCTATACAGTCACTAAGGAAAATTAGTGTCCCTAAGAGAAATTTTAGGATCCACATTTGACACTCAATAAGTTTACATTTCTGGTGAGTTGTCCTGCAGCAGGGTCCTTTTACATTACTTGTAAGGATCCTAGTGCTTAAGTTTAAAATCTTTTTTCAGTCACTCACAATACCTTTCTGGAAATCACAATTAACTGTCATGGATTTTGGTCATTATTAGATAGGTAAACTATTTAGGTAACATTATTTCTTTTAAATTACATTAATACTATTTTTTGTGGTGTTTTTTTTGTTTGTTTGTTTGTTTGTTTGTTTATATCCCAAGGTACCTAAATTCCTGACAAGCCCTATTGTTTGCTAAACACCTAAAATCCACCTATACCACTGCGTTTAGGAGTCTAATGCTACACTGATATTACTATTCATACATCTCTGCCTATTCTTTTACACTCATACATCTGTTCTCTATCTGTAATTCCTGGACAAGACAGGAAGTAGAGGAGAACAGGGAGGGAGGATTTAGCTTGATCTCTGTTTCAGACCAAATAGATCTTACGGACATGACCTAACAGACTTGACTCAAAAATTGCTACCTTTTTTTTCATTGGCCTTGCACCTTTTTCTTCCTACTCCCATTTTCAAGCTCTGCTGTGTGCTAAGACATTCCAGGCTGACTGGCCCTTGACTTCTTATCACAAAAATTGTTCACTTAGTGGGGTCTGAAGCAGTTCATCTTAGAAAAATGTTGGAATTTATATCTGGAGCTGGAAACCGGGACCAGGCTGAAGAAATGGCCTGACAGGAACCTCTTGCAATTCCACAAAGGGAAGCACAAAGTCCTGCGCCTGTGCCGGAACAACCCCAGGCACCAATATGTGTTGAGAGAAGAGGGAAGAGCATTTGGGCATTACACAAAACTTCTTATGGGATGTTTAGTAGGGGAGACACCGGTGTCAGGGAAATGAATGGATTTAGGTGATTTGAGAGGAACAAGTGTGGGAAAAATAGGGTTAAGGAGATAAAAATGGACATCATGTGTAAATGCTTGGCTGATTGGTACAATTGTCTGGCATGCTATCTATCTTATCTTCACATGAAATTCCTCTCAATCTCTTTCCTGGGTGAGGGAGTCTCAGTCTCTCTACTGAGTGTGTTTGGATGGGGTCTAGGTCCCAGCAGCTGGAGTTGGATCCAGGTCAGAGGGCCCATGTGCCTGGGTGGTGGTGGCTGGAGAGACGCAAGAGAGTGAAACCCAATGCCAGCCACAGGATTGGAACCAGGACTCAGACAACCAACTGCCAGTGACGATCTTTTGTAGGTGTGCAAGTAAGAATGTGAGTGCTAGTGGGCATGAAGCTGAACTTGCCAGGGAGTAGGTGAAGGGGCTGAGGAGCCAGGGAGTGTGGGGTGTGTGTCTCTAAGGGTGAGACTATGGGGGAATTGACTACTGGGGACCAGGGGAATCCCAGACAGCTTTGGGAGGGGTGTGTGTGTGAATGTGACTGTGAGTGAGGGGTCTGTACCAGCAACTGGAGTGTGGCTATAGCCTTGAAGCTTTTATGTCCATTTGACAGCAACTGGGAAGACTAGGAACTAGGACAGCTTCTGGGTAGACCAAGTGTCTGAGACCAGCTGCTCAGGAGGTACGTTGTGGAGGGATCCACATCATATGTGTGTGTATTTATAGGCTAACTATGCACCTCCAGCTTGCTAAGTGAAGGAGGGGAGCAGGATGAGGCCACTGGTGCTGTCTGTGTTCATAAGTGCTTTGTCTGTCTGTCTGTCTCTTCTGATCCTTACACACAGCCATATATACATATTTGTGTGTATGTGTGGTCTGTGTGCATGTGCCTACTGGGAAAACACGCTCAGCCTCACTGCTGGTGGGACCTGGTGCATGGACTTGCAGCAAGCTTGCCTCACTTAGCCTGTCAGAGTGGGCACAATATATTTTGTCCTAACAGGTACCAGCCTGGAGAATGTATAAGAAAATCCATGTATGATACATGGATGAGACCAGTGTTTTAGAGGGCTGAGATTCTGGAGAGTGTAGGTAAAAGGAATAAATTATACATTATTGATTTAGTTTATTCCCCTCCACAGAAATATTTGAAAGTGATTTCCCCATCCAGCAACTTTTCTGTTTGCCGTCAATATACAGAATAGGGAACTACTGCTGCAAGGCAAAACACCAATACTTTTTCTTTAAGGCTTACATTGATTTTTGCATCAAGATTAGAGAGGGAGGGAACAGGCTGAAAACCAGTAGCATTTGGCTGAACTCGTCTGAAACATCCTGGAACATGATGGGCAGCCAGGAGGCAAATGCTGAGTGAATTCTTTGATTGCAAAACCTATCTGATGCCAGACAATCTTTTTGGTAATGTATGAGCCATGAAGAACAACATGGCACCCAACCATGTTGCAGGGGAGGATTCAAGGTTAATTTTTGTTTTCTCCTCAGGTAACACACCTCATAATTCTTTCCACAGAAACCCAGTGCAGGATGAATAGAAAGAGGTCTCCTGACACAACTGTACTCTTTTCTAACTGTTTCCACCTGTGTGACTTATTTTGGTAACCTTATATGTGTTTTCCTTTTAGTTTGGGTCTTCTAAGGAATCCTTACTGACCATGGGCTGTTGCTATCTTGAATTTTAGGCTCAAACTAAATTATCAGACTGAAAAGCCCACATACTTTACATTTCAGAAAGTGTTCACAGCCTCATTGACTACATGTGGGAAGAGAAAGAAAAAAGTTCTGAATTTCAAGGGATGGAGTGTGTTAAGCACAAAGTTAGGTTAATGGAGCAGTAGGCATCTTAGTGACGATTTGCATATCAGACTGCCCATCTTTTATGGCAGCTCAGTGACCACACCTGTGTTAGGCTGTCAGGGAATGACTTAGAGTGTCCTGTCTTGTTTTTTTAAAAAAAGCCTTGAAACAAATTTGAATTATGTAGAGCTTGCTAATATCACCATGATCTGTTCCTCTTCAAAACAGCACAGGAGATTTTGGAGACAAAAATGTATTCCATATTCTTAGAAGAATAAACAGAAGAGTCCTAATGAAAACAGAAGCATGTATTCTCTTGCCAGATAAGGACTCCTCTGTGATACCACTAAGCCAAATGGGCTGAAGACAGATTGCTAAGCACAGAGGGTGAGAGTCACTTTATTCAATAGCGTGGCTGGCAGAACTTGAATACGGTACTTCAAAGTGGCTGGAAAAATGGCATATTCAGGAGAGGTTTTCTAAAAAGATATCATAGAAACATTGGGTCTTAAAACTGCTGGTGTAATTCTGAAAAAATTTAAACCACTTTCCAGAAGTTATGATCAACTGGGCAAAAAACTTCAACAACAACAGGAACCGCATTTTACATCTGTGGTAAGGGGCTGACGATGCAGGACTTGAAGAGCTCATGAGGAGTGTACAATAAGTCAGAGGTATTAAAGCCAACAATTAAAAATGTGGTAACAGGTTGAGAATTGTGAATCAACTGCACTTATAAACAAACAATGAAAATGGCACTAATGAGTAGGGATATAGAAAAATTAATGCAATAAGTCATATTGCAGCTTAATATATGCATTATTATGTTGCTGGTTCAGAGGTAATACTTTTCCAAAGGACTCAGTTATTTATACAATGAAAAATTAATATGAAAAATCCTATTATATTCCAAGATACAAAGAATGTAAGCAATAAGACAACCAACACCAGTATGTTTTCTCCAACAAGTTGAGTTTTTTATTCAAGAAGACTTGTTTCTCTTTCACAGAATTATCTTGCAAAGAGGACAGTAAACATTCATTTCAACAACAAAAAGCTGAAGTAGTCCTTTAATTGATGGCATGGCAGTTCCAATGGAACAGTTTAACTTTTTGAATTATTTGTATAGCAATTTTTCAAGGCCAAGTTTCATCAACAGAATTCCAATCCTATATGAAAATGGCCCTTCATTCAATCAGATAAAAGCTTGCACATACTCTGTGAAAAAATCAACCTCAGAGGCTGAAATTTTAAGATAGATAAACCAGCAGGGCTTAAAAAATAAATAAATAAAATATTGCAAATATGGACAGGTGATAACACCAATTCAAGCCATTCAAATTCAATAAACGAATCCATTACATATATCTATTTCAAAGTTCTTGATTTTATAGTGTCCAATACTCAATCCAGATATGGAAAGTGTGCAATTTCATTGAAAATACTGAGAAACATTTATAACACTACCAAACATAAAAGAAATGTATGCTTATGACTTGCTTTGCTCTATAGTTCCAGTTTCAGCCACAAATGCCTAATTAGTTGTCTTCATGTTCATCAAGCTAACTGTCATATTACAGAAAGACTGTTTAAGTCCATTCAGAAATAACTCTGTTTATTCAGCCAAACAGAATGTCAGCTCTTTTCTGAAGTGATGAAGTTGATAGAAATTGTTTCAGAGATATTGGCAGCACATGCTGTAACTGAGAACAATTTCAGTGTTCTTCGCTACATTAAAATGTGGCTTTGATCCACAATGAGATAATCCTGACTCATGTGATATGTGAGTTTATTCCTGCTAAGTACAGTGCTGGCCTAGTCATTACAAATGTTGTAGAACCATTGACTTTTGAGGAAACAGAAGTGAAAATTGCTGCTTGGAACTGCACTGGAGTTATAAAACTTTTTTTTGTATTTATTTTAAGGAATCACAACCTTACTATTCTTTATGGTTTTGTTATGATTTGTTTCACAAAGTGAATACTTTTTGAAGTGAAGTTAACAGCCTTTTACACCAGATCTCAGGTTTTTAGTGTATTAGTTCAGTGACTAATTTAGGGAGGGAGAAGGAGAAAGGATGAAAACTGCAAGTGAAATGTCAATGAAAAGTCTTTTGAGATTGCAGTCATCTCTATTCGAACATTATGTTTTGTGTCCACACTGGTCTCTGGTGGAATATACATATTTAAATTAGAAATCTATTTCCACAGTCTAACCTACATCTGCATTGACCTGAATTTAAGGGACATATCTCACACAATACCTCTGAAAGAGGGGACAACAAAAATCGTTGCAAACAATTTTTTAAGCATTTGCAATATATGTATTTTTAAAAAAATCTGTAGAGAAAAAATCTTTGTACCTTATTTACATATTATTTTTCTCTTAAGACTAGATGGCATAACCTGGACAAAATCAAGAGACTATACAAGCTTTGGAAACAGACATATGGCAGTCTTATCTTCAGGTAAACAGACCATGTAAGTAAAAAAGAAAAAAGGAAAAAAAGAGGTGCTGAGAGTTTCTCTATTACCCTTTCCTTTTTTGTCTTCTCTTGATCTTTTATGTTCCAGTGCCAAAAAATGCTCTGTTGCAGATAGCAACTTGTACAGTAAACAATCCATAGTAACAGGGGATTCTGTTATCAAGGAGACAGATATATAAGAGATTTCTGATTGTGGTGAAGACTCTCTTAGCTTGCCCACTGGGTACAAAGGCAGTAGTGCTCACCTGAGCTCTGGAACAGTCTGTGTGGGGCAATGAAGATTATCAGAGCTGTGGGGTGGTTTCTGAGTAAGAAGAGACTGAAACTGTTCAGTGTTCTTCAGTTTCACAAAGGAGTAAATGGAAGAGTGAATATGGTAGAGGTCTCTGGATTCATAAAGGTCATGGATGAAATCAGTAGGTATGGTTATTTCCCGTAGGAAAAAAACAAAAAAACAAAAACCCAAAAAACCCCACACAAAAAACCAACAATAACAACAAAAACATGAAATGCCAAATTTAATACACTGTCATTGAAACATAGTGTTATGGTGTTGAAAGGGACAGAATTAATTTTACATATACATGAAAAAAAATAGATTTTCTTTTTTTCCCCAGAGAAATATTTGGATTGGTTTTGATTTTGGAATAAAAAGCTTCCAAAACCTTTTCTCAGCTTTTAATATTAGATTAAATAGAATATTATAGGCATAAAGCAGTTTTTTTTGTATCTGCGACACTTTATTCTGTGGACATGTTGACTTTGCTATGGATGTCGTAGACAAACTCAAAAGAGCACACACAAAGTGAAGAATATTGATGCAATTCAGTCACTTCACCTTCATTAAGGAGCACACTGAAGGTACAACAATTGGATTGAAATCCATAGTGTTCCACCCTTCATAATGTGAGAGTATCTGGTGTTGGTTTTATCTATTTATATAGGTGAAAGTCTGTTTACACAACAGAACAGTATGAACATTGCGAGACTGTTTACAAGTTAAGGGGTTTTTTTTGGAATAACTTCTACTCAAGAGCTGAATAAAGTAGAGCAGCAATATATTATGAATCTTTGATAAGCAGTTAATGCAGCAGCTTATTTCATAATGAGAAAGTAAAGTGCCAGATAAGCTGTATTTAAAGTTTTTTACTTGGAGAGATCAATATACTATTCTGTTCTTTCAGAGAGTGATGATCTGATAAAATTTCAGCAATCTTGGCATAAATATATTATACATGATTCCCATAAATTACTATTAATATATTTGCTGAGTTACTTGCAATTTGTCAGAAGCTATTTCCAGTTATAGCTTAAATACTGTGCAAAAGAGATATGATAAAAGTAGTAATTTTGCCTCTATGTTAGTGTGGGTAAATGTCAATTACCTTTTCTTTCTACAGCTGCATAATCATAGAAAATTTTGCTGTTAGAAGAATACTTTCTTTTCAACTTCTCCTATGTACCTCAGATGATTGAAACAAGTGTATTTTTCATTCTGCACCAAATAAAGTGAACGCTTATGAATAATTTTATTAATTTTATTATGTTAAAAACAATACATTAGATTTATCTGGAAATCCTTTAACTGAATACAAAATTATGCAATAGTTTTGCAAGCAGGAAGGAAAATCTACATTAGAAGTACATGACAAACAGAGAAAGAACTATTAATGGTACTAGATATGTAAAGGGGAAGAAGGACACAGGTAAGAAAAGGAATATAAAAGTAGAAAAGAAGAGATGATAGTAAAAGTATTCATACATATATTATAGAAAGGAATAAGATGCTCTTTGGTAATTCTAGAGATTCATTCGGGATGTTACAGAACAAAATTAATCAACCTTGCTCTCATGAAGACAGAAACCCTTTGTAGCAGTTCTTATGAAGCAGTGTTTAGTACAAAAAAAAAAAAAAAAGGGAAAGATTTCTTTGTAAACATGAACACTTTACATGAAAACAAAGAAAATATATCGGTTCATATAAAGATGCAAGAATATTAATCTTCTCTAGCTACATGTTCTTACTATTAGACTCTTGATCAGCTAATCTGAAAATAAGTATATAGAAATCAAATTCTGTTATATCACTGCCACCAGTCACACCAGCTTCATGGTCATACCTCAGGGCAACTCATTTTGAGCAAATACGTTGGAGGGCATAAAATACACTGTTACAGCATTGGAAAGAAAGGTCACTGGCATTCAGTTTCTTCATTAGCTTTTGAAGAAGGGCTGTGAACAAACTATCAATAAAACTATCTATGTGTGTAAGATTATACTTGAAGTACTATTAATCTTACCTAAGCATATGTATGTGACAGCTGATGTACATGTATGTTTATCTCTGGAATCATGTGCTTGACCTTATCTGAATTATGTGATGAATACCATGCTACACTGAGAATTATTTCTTTTCTCCTCTATAGTAGTTTTTTTTTACTTTCCAGATCTGCATAATGTAAGTGAAAAGATGAGATGCACATGATTTGATTCTGAGAAGTACTCGTCTTGCAGTGGCTTATGTTATCTTCTTGTTCTTTTTCCTTTTCCAGTATAAACGAGAATACTGGCATGCATTAAATGGAAGTTTTCCCTATCTCTTTTGGCTGATGTTGACCATCAAGTATTATGCATAAAATCTAATTAGTGTGTTGATTTCATTCACTATCTTTGGAAAAAAATGCTTCATTACTATGCTAATAGAAATAGCTTTTGTTTCCACCCTGTCCTGATAGGCTGTAATATGAAGCCACTAAAAGCCAGATTCCTTCCTAAGTTATAGCCTGTGCAATCCTACCCAAGTCCCTGAAGTTATTCCACAGAATGTGGCTATTAGTGGTTCTATAATAGTTCAAAAATCAGTTTTCTACATTAGCATAAACCAGCATATAATGTGCAAAACTCAAGTCTTATACATTATTCTGGAAAACAAGATATGCTCTGTTAAATAAATACCATTAAATATGTTAAATAAATATCATTTATTACAGGTGACTAGTAAATAAGGTAAATAATGTGTGTGTTTGTTTTTTTAAATCTTAACATTATTAAGAACTAGTGCAGATGAGACAGGACAATTTGCATAATATCATCCCATTGTTTCATTTGGATTTTATCTTACATCAAGCAATGACTAAATAGACAAAAACACCTTACAATTATATCATGTGGAACAGGGAAAGCAAAATAACATTTTTCTTTTATACAGATTGAAGAAAAAGGTGCACTGAAAAAGAAATATCAGGTTGCCTATGTAGATTTCACAGTCACATAAATTACAGTGCCAACAGCTAAAGGCACAATCTGTATTTGATTTGGCCATCTCACCACTGTGAGCCCTTCAATAATAATCCTTCCAGCTAGAAAAACTTGTTTTTCCTCAGCCCAGCTGTCATACATAATCTTCCTGATAATGTATGCTGCTTTAATACCCTAAGATTGGGGTTTTTCTGTATGCAAAGTTTGTTGAAATTTAGCCAAAACGGCCTGTAATATCAAGTGAAATAAACACGTCAATTAACATAAAGTTCAAATTTTAAAATTTATTTTTTAATTTTGGATATTCTTAAAGCATGATTGTTTAGTACAAGGAAATTAGAACTGCTATTCAAGAAACAAACAAAACAAAACCAGCACAGTTAACTGCATTCATCCCGATCCTATGACCAACTCATTGTTATGTTTAAATTGAGCTGCTTCATTTCCTGAGGCCTTCTCCCCAGGGATCCTACTTCCCAAGCCATTTTCTCAGAACTATGCCTGTATTTTGAAAAGACATCTTCTGGGATAAGAACTGAGAAAATGAAATACAAGGCAGGGGATCAGAAAGCGTGAGTATGTGTAAGAGAATAAAAAATGGGAGCAAAAGGAGATAAATAAATCATTTGGATGAAAGAAAACAAGAAAGCACATGGCTACAGGCTAAAAGAAATATTCTTTGCCAACTGAAACTCCTGAGGCTGATCAGAGGATACAAATACAAGCGGTGTCACACTTGGAATGGAAAAGATCATTTATTAATATCTGAATATTCCAACACAATCTATTTTTATTCTTCAGTATTTCAATTTTCATACCAAATGGAATCAACTTTCACCTGTTACTTGCATCTAAGATCTGAAGTATTTTATTTCTCCTGAAATGACAGATGTTATTCTTTGTAGTTATAGAAAGAAAATATTCTAAACCCAGACATTCAATGAAACACTGAAACACCCCATTTTTGACAGCCTTGATGAAAATGACTTATTTTTCTCATTTTGCAAAATTGATAAATTATATATGCCATACAGGAAGAAGTAACAAAAATGCCAAATTATTTCTTTTTCAGTATGCAAGCCTTCAAGGCTTCTGCCAGCATGCTCTGTTCTGGGCCCGTAGTAACGTACTGATCTAATCTAGAAATCTGTTATGTATATTTTGAATCATCAATTATAAAAGATTTCTTACTATGTGATATTTGATAAGGAGTGAGTAACACCAATGACTGATTTTACCCTGTGTTTTGATTAAAAAGAATCTAACTTAACCTTACAGTGTTAGTATATGCTTGAATTCTAATGGGCAGATACCACATCACCCACAGGTACCACTTGATGTTCCCTGGAGTGGATTATTGTTGCTAAGAATGTAAAAATGGGCTTAAGATGCTTAGACCATTTCACCAAAGGCAAAAAGAAGGAGGACATTCAGATATATACACACTGTGCCATGTCTCCTGTAAAGGACCATTATTTGCTTCTACAGTGCCGTAACTCTGAAAGGTTTTTTAAGAAGACTCTTCTTGATTTTGCACCAGAAGAAACACAACTTTCATCCCAAACAACCTGGTAAGTTTTATAATACTCTGTATATTGATTATTCACATTTAAACCCCGTTTGGAGACAGTCTTGGAAGGTTTGGGGATGGAAATCCATAGGATTATATAGAATCAAAAATACCAATGCAAGTAATGCTAATCTCAGACCCTATATACCTGCAGCATAGCCTTGCATAACTGAATAAAACTATCTGTTTCAGGCTCCCAGTATGCTCTCTAGGAATATTAAGGCTTGTTACCTGCTGTAGAGAAGCATAATGAGAGTTAAATTAGTAAAGCATCTGGATGCATACACAAGCAGCTACTGATTTTACAGGCACTTCAAGTACATAACTATAAATTTAGATGGAAGTTCTAAAATTTATTAATTTTCAAATAGTTAAAGGTGACAGTGGGTTTGTGCAAGCTGAAATGGTTCATAGCCATTGAAAAGTATAACCAGATTGTCCCTAGCCCTACCATTCAGCATCACTTAGGCTTTCTAGAACGTCATTGAAGAACTCCAATGAAACTGCTAATTGAGTCTTGCCAGATCCAAGTCTTAGAGAAAAATCTTCTGTGACAAATGGATGAAATCATTAGTTCATGTACTGTCCAGTGGATGTCTTATCTGTATTTCAGGCTCCACTGCAGAAGTGTAAGGGCCTAAAATAAACTCTGTGTCCTATCTGTCAGTCCCCTCTCTCACTGCATAGGTAAGAAGGGCGAGTTAATTGCACCTCAGATACAACAGTATAATATGGACTTGGCATTACCAGAGCAATAAAACTCTCAAAAGAAAAGTGTCATAGAGTAGCAGTGGAGTACTGTCAACCCCTGGACAAGAGAAGTTCTGTACAGCATTGAGCAACGGCATAAAAACTGATTCAATGTTTTGGATTTTCTTCATGGAAAATCCATTTGTTACTGCTGTTTAATATATATATAAAAAAAAAAAAGGCAAAAAGAGTGAACATTGCATTTCTCCTCTGTACATTTTTCATTTCAGAAATATTTATAAGTTGACCAGGACTAGAAATGTTTGACATTTTTCTTACTGTCTGCCACAGTAGTAGCATCATATACTAGGTATACAGTAGAATTCTCTTATTTCAGTTGAAGTCTTTCTTTAATAGTCTAAAGAATCCCGTCCCTGTCTTGAAACAAATATGGCATTCCAGAACAGAACTATACTGAATAACTCCCCTTATTGAATATTTTTACAGTTACATCTAAAAATGGAGACTTAATACCAAAATACCACAAAAAATAATATTATCTTACGTTCCCCCTGATAAACCCATAGAATGTCAAAGCATTTTCGGAAATACTAACAAGATTAAAAGACCAAAGAGAAGTCCAGGTAAGTATCTAAATTTTGGATGCTTATCAGAGCCAAATTATCATATCTAGAGAGGTTAATGCTTCTCTAATTTCCCCTTGAGAGAAGTTTTTATTATTAAAATTAAATTGAACAGAAGTCTTAGTAGGGGCTGAGAGGAGAAGCAAAAATTGTTTTAGTATAAAAAGTCGTCTTGACCTTGATCTTTCTTAATGTTACTGATTTTATTAAATAGACTGAATACATTAAATTTCCTTGAATTTTCCATCATCTTTAAAAGATGTAAGAGGAAAGAGT
>NW_010246566.1:36244-46173 GCF_000690775.1 Eurypyga helias
GACCTGAAACCTCACTTTTCATTTTATTCCACAGTCCAGCAACCCAGCCCGAAGAATGTGTGAGAATTGACTGAAAGTTCAAAGCCAGAAAGTGGTTTTCTGAAGCTTTTGATCACAAAATGAATCACATTCTCACTCAAAGTATTTTTTTGACTGTATATTAATCAAATTATGTTTTAACTAGTACTGAAAATGGCACCACTAGCTATTTCAGATCCATGCATCCGTTTCTGCTTTGTGACTGTGCAGGGTAAACACTTGTAACCCATAACCCATCTAAACAGACTAACATCATGAGAAGATTATGTATAGCAATGTCTTACAGAACATAAATGTCTGTCTCGCTTTTGGTTTTGCTGCAGCACTTCTAAGTGGAGAATTACTCCTTCTTTTCATAAACAAAAGAGTAAAACAGGTAATAGAAATGTCAAATCAACATTGCAGGTTTGGAAAAATAAGATGACTAGTCTGTGACATTAAAAAATGAGAGGTTTTTGACTACCAATTTCTTCTTTATAATTTTATCACAACTTCTAAAATTCAACTTTAAGTTTCATTTCTTTTTAATGTTATGTATTAATTTGGGGATAATTTAGCTTATTGAGAATGGATCTTTTTGGCAGTACAGGTGTCCTTCAATAACTGTGTATCTCACATTTCTACTCATTCCTAGGAAGTGCAAAGGGGAGGAATAAAGATAAATTACCATTGGAAATCTATCTTTTAACAGGTGACATTACGAATGTTATTAAAGATTTAGCAGTAGGAGGATGATGATGGAATACTGTCAAAAGGCTTTTTTACCTCCCAGATAACATTTTGGAGCATTGCTATTGCTGTAGTTAGAACAGAAATTAATTGCTTGCTAGAGAAGCAAAGAAGTCTTTAGAGCTTCCCTGGTCCGTAAACAAATATACTTAATTTCACTTTTTCAGTCCATGGCTGAAACACCGCCCACTGTACAAGAAACAGTGACACAAATGAAGATAGTCTACGTCAAGAGAAAAAGGGCATCTCAAATGCATTCAGATGTCTGGGAATGGAAGCCAGCAGCACTATGACAGCTTACCTAATGCAGTTCACAGTGTAATTACTGTATTAATTTCCTGTAGAATACACACCAGTGTCTAAAAGGTGGTAAATCTGATAGACATTCCAAAGAGTTATTTTTGTAAACCTAGACAAATTATTTTTTATTTATTTGTGTATACTTTATCATGTGAACTTAACTGTAAAAAAAGAATATTCTTCAGTAAATATGGTTCTGGACTATATCAATTTTGTTAATACACATGTGATCGCTATAAGGCAGATTAGGGCACACAAAGCTGCAAGACGTTGAGAAGGGTGACATACTCAGTAATGGTATTAAAACATTAAGATACAAGGCAAGGAACACCCATCAATGGATGCAAAGTTCTCAGGTAATGAATCAGTGAATCATTTACTTCTACTCAGAAAAGAGAGAACATATGAATACTTTTATAGTGACATTTCCTCAAAGTTTTATTACTGCTTCCATAGAGAAACACATGAAATATACCAGATTTTGATCCAAGTCTCATCAGTGTTGCTCTGCAAAAATCTGCTTATTTCACTAGAATCAAGATTTTTTTTTTTTTTTATTGATTTGAGTCAAGTCTGTATGCAAGACGAGTTTTTCACTGTTATTCATGGAAAATATAGCCTTGTGTTACTTTCTTGTTAAAAATAATTTTAGGGATTATAAATAAGAAATTCAGGCAATACAATCAAAAACTGAAAGAGATTATATTTAGATCTGAAACAAAATATTTTTTTTAAAAAAGGGAACTTCTTTATCGCTCTTTTCTTGAAGACTTACATAGCCTATTAAATCTGGAATCAGTAAAGAAGAATGAAGCAGCTGTTAGGAGTCTGAAGAGAAATCAAGCAGCCTCTTAAGAGTTTTATTGTTTTCTTTTTGTTCTTAGAGATTTATTTTAGTTTATCCCATGGTAGTTTAGAAAAGAACAAGGGGAAAACATTTGCTTATGAGAATGAATACAACAAAATTGAAACAACTGGAATGAAAACATTGTTATTGTTTCATTTCTCTAGGTTATATCTTCATGCAGAACACTGGACACCTGTAAAAGAGTAAAGAGATACTGATGAGATTCAGAGCTAGATTTTCAAAGAAATAGTTCCATGAGCCAATGGAGCTTGATTTTCAACATTTCTGCTCTGTGAGAACTCTCCCTCAGTAAAGGCATGAATAGTCTTTCTCCAATTTTTGACTGCCTATTTTCATAAAAGTCACAGGAAATTTTACAGTGTTTGAGACCTTAAACTATTTGGCAAATTAGTGGATGGATTCAAAAGTTACTGGTATGAGAAAAACTCTTTCTCTCAAATGCAGAACTTGACCATGATTTTGACCACCGGGTCTAAAAAACCTCTGCATTCTTGCATTAGCATGAAACCAAAGTACTGCAAATTATAACATGAGCAGACAAGAATAAAAGCATTTTGAGTGGGATCTTGGACATCAAGTGTGTTCAGAAAAGCACCATCACAAAAATAATGTTGTCTGTTCTTCCATATTTGCTATGAGACTTGTAGACTCACGCACACAGTACTGATCCCAGTAGCAGTGTCCTTAAAATATTCATGTTAGCTAAAGGAATGTCAGTACTTTGGAAGAATTACAACTTTTATGATTGTATTCTATGTCACTGACCTTAGATAAGATTGGATCCTTAACAGTGGCTGATGAGTAGTAGGTGGCTTCTATAGCACTTGTGATTTGCAGACTAGCAGAGTGGCTGCTTGGAAGCTAACTGTTGTGTTTAGCTGCATTTTTTTATCTTGTTTATGAATTCTGTTAAAAAAAAAACCAGTACACATAGTAATACAAATTATTTGTAACTAATATGCTAACAAATACAGTGATGTTACTCATGAATATGAATGACAGAGGAAGTAACAACACACGCAGAAGGTCTTGTAATGCTAAAGACGACATGCTGCTTAAAATAACCTTCCTTATATAAATCTATATACAGTGAAGCTATCATGTTTTCTAGAAAAGCTTACAAAATATTTAACAAATAAGCCTTCATGTCCTTGAAAACAAATGTGGGTTTTTTTCAGGTTGTTCCATGTCTATGCTGTATGTTGGTGAAGGAAGAGTTGTATCAAGTAAGGGAAAAGCAATATGCTAGAGCCACAGAAAAGTCAATACTCTTGTTAGTAAAAGCAGCAGGAGTTTTATCTGAGGAGCAGGGCTGGATTATGCTGCTCTAATTTATGCAATTTCCATGTAAATAATGGTCAAAGATTGTAGCTCCTGATGATTGTCATTGACTGTAGGCTGACTCAGCCTACGTCACACAAAAAGGGTGCCAGAAAGTGGTAGCATATGCCACTATTCACTGTAATCCTTCCTAACAAATGTAATTGATAGTAAATGGACTAAAGGCATTTTAGAAGCTAATATAAATCTAGAGAAATTAGGAAAAATAGGATTATTAATGGAGCGAGGAACTGAGAAGTGTTTCTTGTTTGCAGCACAAAAAGTGTATTGTCTGCAAAACCTATTCATAGTACAGGAATGAAAGAGATAAAAAGCAAAGATTACTGTACCAAGATATTCATCAGGTTGACATTACCTGAATATAGCAGGATATTCTTTCTCAAGCAGAGTAGCTGATGTTGACAGTGCTACAGTAAGCCAGCAACTTCTGTTAGTTCCTTTTGCATGTATTCCTTTTGGAAATATGCATGCTGTATTTTGCCTAATTTGCTTTGCACTGATACACACAAAGATAGAAAGCATTAAAATGAATCCAAGAAAAACCATATATGGCATATATTACTGTGCTCAGCCTGGAGGGAGACTAGACCAGAGAAGATGCTCTACTGAGAACTGATACAGACAAACTGACTAAATAATAATATCAAGCTATTCATATAACATTAATCCATTGACTTGAGAAGCTGAAGGTTCCTGGGAGACCACAGTTTGTTCTAATAAGTTTTATTCCAGTTGCTGGGTTAGTACAAAACAGAAAGTTATTATGAGGGAATATATGCATGTGGAAATATCAGCCTCTGCCTCTGGTAATGTAAAGCTTATTCACATCTTCTTTATTCTTGTTTATAGAAAAAGACTAGATTATCTATCTAATGAATCAGCCCCAGTGTTTTGAAGGCTGTTATTCTGCCTATAAAGGATAAGTTAAGGTACAAGGTGTATAAAACCACATTTACCACATTCCTAAATAGATTCCAGCTAAGTGACTTAAAGAGCAGAGCGGAAAGTACAATCTACACTAGGTAGTGGTATTTCAGTGTAAACATAAACATCTCTTCTGACGCTGTTTTTCCTTTTCTGATGTAGAATATTCTTTGTTTCAAACAGAAATGTGGTAACCATGAGTACAGTTCCAGCCTTTTGAACTATATGAACACCACGACATAGAATGAAAATCAAAATCATATTACCTTCTACTTACTGGAAAAATCAACTGCCTAGTCATAGAAAGGTGATGGCAACTTTCAAATTATAAATGATTCATATAATCATAGAATCATAGAATGGTTTGGGTTGGAAGGGACCTTAAAGATCATAGAATCATAGAATCATAGAATGGTTTGGGTTGGAAGGGACCTTAAAGATCATCTAGTTCCAACCGCCCTGCCATGGGCAGGGACACCTGCCACTAGACCAGGTTGCTCAAAGCCTCATCCAGCCTGGCCTTGAAAACATCCAGGGAGGGGACATCCACAGCTTCTCTGGGCAACCTGTTCCAGTGCCTCACCACCCTTTCTGTGAAGAATTTCTTTCTGACAAGGATTTTCACAGGATTTGGAACATTTAGAATTGTTTAATTGTTATAAGGGAGATAATTTGGAAGATGTTTAATAGGAAGCCTCATGACCATTATCTAATTTCCATAGAAGACAGGAGTATTTTGGAATCTATCCTGAATATGAAAGAAGTGGTATCAGAGTGAGAATAAGATGAAAAAGTTTATCTTTAAACTAGAGCAACTGGAGAACAAACGAAATAATGATGTTTCCAAATATTTTCCAATGTGCTCTGTAAAGACCCAAACCTGATGTTTCTTTAAAAAGATGCCCTGGATACTAACACATGCATGCAAGGGGAAAGGAAAAAATATTTTTTTTTTATGCAAACAAGGTAAATAACTTTATAAAACATATACATTCTTTTTCACTCAGAACACGGGCTTGTAATATTTCAGTTTGTATTTGAAAGGCCTGCTCCGCTGTGGGATCTCTTGAAGTCATGGACTTATGCCATCACTGAATAAACATCTCAGCCTTGGATGACACCCTTTCACTGAAAAACCTACAGTGGATAGTGCTGGATAGAAAATATTCCAACCATTTTAAAACAAACATTTTCCTCAGATGTACTGTCCTGCAGTAAAGCTGACCACTATCAGACTTAAGTGCTCCTCAGTGACAGAGACTGGTGCTAGCCTGCATTTATCCTTGAAGCTTTCAAATACAGCTACTCTACTTTGACGAACTTGCTGTCTAAAAGAGATTTTCTATCCACACGAGAGAGAGATACCAGTTGTAAATGCAGCCTTTGACAGAAAGAGGAATTCCTCCAGAGAGAAAAAGAGGTAAAATTGAGTTGACAGCTTTACACTGGAAATGTAAGCCACCCTAAACTCAAAACCATCAATAAATTCCACAGGATTCTTGCTAAAAAAAACAACGAACCAAACAAACAAACACCAAACCAAAACAAGAACCTAGGGTTTTTTTCAGTTTCAATTCATAGGCTGCTGCACTGAAGTTGTATTCTTGCTAGAAAACACCAACACGTCACTTCATTTTGACAGACTTGGCTGAGAACTTGGTCTGAAATTCCTTCTGGTTTCAGTCATTTGTTGTCTATTACTAAAAAATGAATTATTTAACTTCCTTCCAAGCACAGGGCAGAAATTCATGAGTGATGTCGCTTTTATAATTTATAATAAAGAAGTCAGATTTTCAGTGATAGGCACCTGTTGCACTTAAAACTAGATTTGCTGATATGTACCATGCATGGCTGTAACAAATCAGATTTCACATCAACTGACTTATGACATTTATTTACATAATTTATGACAATTATGACATTTATTTAGAGCATATCTTTCATTTTTCATATGAGTTTAGAGGCAAATGTTTGCCTAACTAATAAGAACTGAACCAGATGGTAATCAGGATAGTATTCTGTTTAAAGTTAATTTTAATAGTTTAGCAAAATACTATGATTGAAGTTATAAAGACTTTGGATTTTCTTATTCTGGCAGGCATACAAATCATATATATCCGTGGTGCTTTTTTCACCCTACTTTTACAGTATTTTAATCCGGTACACTTTACTCTTTTCTTAATAGCCTAAAAGGAAAAAGAAATACCATTATGCTCATTTTACAAGTGTGAAGAGAATTGAAGTGTAAAAGATTAAAAGTGGAATAAGTCTCACCTCATTTTAAGTATCTTGTCCAAGCTACTTGTAAGAGAGAGAGAGATTGTCTCTATAGGTGATTCATCCTATCCTAAAATAGGTGGAAGAAGTTGCCTGCTTTTATTGTCCTCCAGTGACTGGATATATCTAGATTAATCTAGGTAACTTAGTTGGTCTGCCTCCCTGGTTTTCAGACCACGATAGGTAGGCAAGAAAAACTCCACTAGGTGATTTTTTTCAAGGTCACAGAGAAAGTCTACAGCACATGAGGGGACTTAACCTAGATATCACATTTCTCAGATTAGCACTTTAATTGCCAGACCAGACTTCCTCTTTAAACTTCTGTTAACTTCTTACTCTGAGGCAATTTAGCATCACTGATCAAGTCTATGACAAAGAAAAAACCTTGGTATAAAATCTCATTTGTCTTTCATTATATGCTACAGCACAGTCTGTGATTAATTGGCTTCACTTTCAGAGTTTTAAAACAGAAAGTGTATGAACTTTGGAAATAAAATACTGAAGGAGTTTCAAAAAGATCCTATATGAAAGAAAATGCCTTAGAATTCCTATATACATTTTCTGTCAGTATTGGAATTGAGTTACATATTATCTATTAATACTAACTCATTTATTGTGCATTCTGGTGGGCTGACTCAGAAAATCAAGACTCAAGGATTAGAGCACAGAAGGTGTTTTCTTCAGGAAGACAAAATCTTCACCGGAGACATAACTCCCCCTCCTCACTGCAAAGTCCTGTTCCCTTACCTCCTCTCCAGCTCTTCAGTACCAATCTCTACTTGGTTTTCAATCTCCATTTTCCCTCTACTCACCTGTGCAATAGGAAGCAGGTAGTGGAGATTAAATCTGTCAGCCACTGCCTTGATTGTGCTTTCAAAACTACACATTCAACAATTTCAAGTATATCTGATGTTTCTTTCTGTATTATATGCATTCCTGTATTTTTCATATTTTTTAACTCTGCTCAGCTCAAAATTCCCAAGACAGTATCCATTATGTCCTTCAGATACAGCTCCTGCTTCTTTTGAATAGGATTTCAGCAGTATGTATTATTTACATTTCTACTTCAGTCTAGAATTACAGATTTTTATGTTCCTTACAAATGTTTCAATGAATTATACTGTACTTTGATAGAAATGAATGGAAAAAAATCTCATGTTAGTATTAAAGTGCAATTGACAATATGGAGGTGTGCTGGTTTGACAATTAATTTTCTCCACAGTTAGGATGGCTGGCCTGGGCTGGACTGGGGAGTTTTTCATTCCATGGCATGTCATGCTCAGTGCACATGTGCAGTACTTAGGCGGGAAGTGGCCTGGGGGGATCATTAAGGCCCTTGGCTAGCTTCTTAACTCCATCATTGGTCATTATCTCCTTTGTTAGCTCTTGCCCCAGTTGTTAGCGGTTGGGTGGGTTCATTTGTGGGTGGGCTGGGAGGTCTGCTGGCTTTTTTCCATTTCTTTTGTCACTCTGGGGCCCTGGCTCTGGGGGCTTCTGGGCTCAGACTCTTACTACTTGGGACCTGGCTGTGTGTCAGCGGGAGGGTGGTGAGGTATTGTAGCATATGTTCTATTTTCTAGTTTTTTTCTTTTACTTATTGATACTAGTATTGCTAATATTAGTAATATCACTATAATTGTAATTTATATTCAATTATTAAATAGTTCTTATCTCAACTTTATGATATTTCTTGTCTTTTCCTCCAACTCTCCTCTTCCACTGTGGGAAGGGAGGGCAGGTGAGCAAGTGGCTGCGTGGTATTTTACTGCTAGCTGTGGTTAAACCATGACAGGGGGCATTGATGTCATCTAATGTTAACCACTATGATGCAGACATAAGAAACTAGCTCTGTGTATAGTCCCTGGAAATACAGGCTATTGCAGGGAAATGTTCACTGCAAATATTTTGCTTCTTCTTTGTTTGGATCATTCACCCCAAATATTATTTTTTTCTGCAGCCTTTTGCAAAGAGGTCTGGACAAATACCCTGCTGAATCCCTTTTCATTACAGATGTCAATATTGAAACAAAACAAAACAAAACAAACAAACAAAAAATACCCACAGCACCAAAAAAACACACAACAGTAAAAAACCTTCCACTTTAATAGTTTGGTTCAACTAAAAAAGATCAATAATTGTTTTGTCCTTGGCTTTATTGCAGCAGCTCTCAGAAACAATGGAATGCCTTTAAATGAACAGAAAATAGGATTAGATGCTAAAAAGGGTCATGATCTATTTTCTCAGAAATCTGAAAAAATTAAGACCTCAGCAGAGCTATTATGAACTTTTATGAGAAAGTTCTACAGATTATTAGTGATATAATCAGAAGTTTTTGATTCACTGGAAATCCATAATTAATCCTGGAAAACTATCCCATGGAAATCATAACAAAAAAGTAAAAATTTACTGAATTCAAGGATGTGTAATATGTTTATATATTTTCTAATATATGTTAATATTTTCCCTTTTTCCCACAGCTCCTGGGAAGTTGTAAATCCCAGTTGCTATTTTTAGGCAAAGCTAAGCTGTAAAGAATGCTATTAACAGAAATTGGAGCTAGCAATCCCTCTGAAAACTGGACCTTAAATGTCCAAGTTCAGTGTTTTGAATATTGAACTACATACTGCAGTGTGTGAAGCATTGACCCATTCAAACCAACTTCTTAAATGTCAGGGCCAATGCCACAGTGAGTGTGTAAGGTAAAAAAAGAAGAAACTGCTAAATTGTTACAGAATTCTTGCATTACACACTTTTTTTATGACAAGATGCCCAGGGCTCATAAAAGATAAATGAGGCTTGAAGTGGGGGGAGAGAAGGAGAGCGTTGTTAAATTTAATAGAAGTTGTGGTTGGATTTTGGGGGTTTTTAGTTTGTTTGGTTTGGGTTTTTGGTTTTTTTGTTTGTTTTTTTTTTACTGGCAAGGGAATGTGAAAGACATCAAAGCAGTTTCCAGTTTTCCTATAAATCTATAAGAAAATGAATTTCAGCAGCAACTTTTGTGCTTTTATTACTAAAGTTCTTTCAGAACCTGAAAGAGAGTATAATTCAGTGCCTTTTTGCTTTGGAGGAATATGATAAATCCAGTATATATGGGAAGTTTATGAGCTTTTTTGTATAGATGAAATATACTCAGTTACTGGATCTTTTTTTCTCATTTATTAAAATGTTTTCAAAAAAATAGCTTACCAGATCTGTCCATGAGAATTTAACTTTGAGAAGTACCCATTAATTTCTAGACTAGAACCCAACAACATTATATAGTAAGTTAGTTAAATAACACTGCCATTATTTACCATGAGTAGGGTGAATCTGTGATCAAAGGCCAGTGCAAGAATGCACAAACCCAGAGTTCTGTCCTTGATCATGGCAGCCACAGGATAAAAACATTATAGCCCAGTTACCTGTAAGTTCATTACTCTGGATATGTGTGCTGGGTTAAGCCAGGAAAGGG
>NW_010246567.1:0-6163 GCF_000690775.1 Eurypyga helias
CTATGATTCTGTGATTCTATGTACATGGCCAGGCTGTCTCAAGAGTGACTGAGCAATGTGGATGTGTTGACCCCAAGTCAAGCCAGGGTTCAGTCCCTGACATTGGTTGCAGAGAAAATACAGATACACTTTACATCTGTCTTAAAAAATCCCAGCCCTTGAGACTTGATGCTCCCCAGCATATAAAAGGAACAAATACTTGTGGGGTATTTAAGGAACATATAAAAGTTATGAAAGACTGGAGAAGACTTTTCCATGCAGACCACTCCACAGCAGGATGAGGCTGGGCTTGCAGCAGGGTGCCAGAGACTGGCTTCCACAGCCCAAGACTTGGGTTATGTAGCAGCTTCTGCACCCTGCCACTAGTGACCGTGCAGCACATCAAAAAGCTATGTAAAATCTCCTCAGGCGCAAATGATTCATCTGCGACAGTATAAGCACTCCTATACAACTCGGTTCAGCTTTTTAGGAGTTAACTGAATGGGACTCACCTCCTTTTCCCCCTCTCCATCCTCTCTCTCTCTTTCTTTCTCTTCCCTTCACTCCCCTCTTTATTTCTCATTTGTTTTGTAATAGGTATATTTTATTTTTACGTAAAGTTTTAATGCAAATCCTTTAGACATAACAGCAGGGCATAGCTGCAATTTGCAAAAGAAAAAGCAGGTTGATTCTGTTATGAAACTACTATAGTTTAGGCTTCATTTGGGAGCACAGAGTGACAAATTAGAGGCATAATTTTGGGCAACATTGTAACAAATTTCTTTAGTAAAAAGAAACCACATTTACTCTTACAAAATTCATCATCTTTAAAATCAGCATCAAAGGAGAAGTGTCTTTATTGCTGCAAGAAGCTTTGTTTCTTTTTCCTAGGCACACCTAGATACCAAACACCCGAGAATCTTCACTCAGTCTTCCTTAGACACCTGCTGGTAAAAAACAGTAAAGTCATTCTCTGTTTCCCCAACCAGGCTAGGGGATCTCACACTATCACACACATTTCCAAGTCTCCTAGATTCACTGTTATGCAAGAAACTACCAGTTTATGAAGTACCTGATTCACAGGTTCTTACCAGGGGATTTGGAACTAGATGATCTTTAAGGTCTCTTCCAACCCAAACGATTCTGTGATTCTATGATATTGTGTTCCTTAAGCATAAAAACCCCACATCACCCTGTCCTGCATGACAGGTTCCATGGAGCTTTCAGAGTTCTCTGCAAAAATTATTTATTTAGTTATTGACAGGAGAAACATATTTTTCAGGATCTCTCAGCTATTATGCATAATGCAAGTTTGCACATATCAGCACTTCTAAGATTAAGTAAATCTTCTTCGCAACTGGGAATATGTTTTTAAGTTTTATCATTAACATTCATTACAGAGTTCGTGTTCAAAGGAAGTTAGAAAACACTTAGGTGACAGCTGCAGCATGTTTTTGGGTGGTTTCAGGCTTTGGCAAATCCAGCTGTGAGTCAAGTTCCCAGCAGGTACAGGACAAAACTCTATTGAGATAACCTGTGAGATGCCAGCATCTTTTATCCTCATTGTTCCATCTTTCAAGACAGGATAACTCACATTCATTTTGGTTTGCCACAGATCTGAACAGCCTGTATTCAACACTGCAGTACTACAATGCACTTCATCATGGGGTGGAAACTCTTGCCAGAATCATTCTAGCCTGGCACCAGGCAGGTACAAACACGGGTTTGCAAGACTGAGCCACACAGCTGAAAACCTAAGTCCAACATTTATGCACACCACTGGAATTAATAAAATATGCCCTAAAACCTGTAAATCCCCAATATTTCAGCACCTGACTCCCCACTAGTAAAAATGCCTTAGAAGCTAATGTTTATACGATGTAAGTCTTCACCAGGGATTCAGAAAATAAGCATTTCTTCTCAGAGCATGCTTATTTTAAGACCATAAAGGCATACCCCTGTCTGCACTATGCAATTCAGCTGTGGAACTCCTTGCCACAGTAAACATGGATATTGAGTTTTGCATGCATTCAAAAACAGATGGTGTAAATTCATGACAGACAAATCTGCCAGGGACTACAGAGTACAGAGGTACCACTTCCAGCTCAAGAAGGGCCTGAGTCACCAGTCAGTGTATTCAAACATGCAGAGACTCTTCAGAGTATGTATCACCCTATGTTTGGTCTGTACAAGTCAAGTGTTTGCTATTGACTGCTGTGAGAGACAGGATACTGAGGGAAATGGAGCATTGGTCTGATGCACTATAGCTATTCATATGTTTTTATAAGCCCATTGACAAAAGCATTAACTTTTTAGTGAGCTCTCCAACATCCCTTAGTAGCCCATATAGCCACAGTGAAGCATTTAAAGCCATTAACCCTGAAAATACAGAACTTATCCATAGGACTGAGGGGCAACCTGTTAGGGAATCTATTATTTTCCCTGAAGACATTCATGGCTTCTATATATGAGGAAACAACTAAAGTTAAAAAGAAAAAAGTTTTCACTAAGCCCCAGTGCATTGTCTTGCCTGAGGTTCAGCATTCACTGCAGAGGTAAAGCTAGATGCCACTGACAAAGGAGAAATGTGAGTCCATGTGTCCATGTACAGGTGAGTGTCCTGAACAGAGGCCATCATTGCTACTCCCATTTCCTTTGGGAAGAATATTTTTAAGTAAGAAAGTCTAGACATCAAGATTGCCTGTACCTCCAATATATACTTCCACTGGCTACCACAACACTCAAATTTAAGCAATACAAAGCCTAAGTCACTTCTCTGAATCTAGCTGAGCGTGGCCATATAACCCAGGGGAATACTTCGGAGAGGACTCAATAAGTGCTTCCTTTATTTCATAGGAAAGCAATGCTGCTGACTGAGGAAAGTCCCAAGCTTTCTGCGGTCAAGGCCAATGCCAAAAAATTGACCATAACTGCATGGAGTGCCGCTACTAACAAATGATAAGAAAAGTGGGCATGATGAATGTCTCCCTTCCCAACATAAACCCCAAGGCAAGAATATCCATGGCGACAGAAAGCCCTGAGGCATTTGCAGCAGACAGAATATTTCCAGACAGATGAAAACACATTGTACTGCCAGAGTCACATAAACCATTTCTGATTTGGTCAGCATCATCTTATGCATGATTTAGTAATAATTTTCTACTGAGCTCTGTAGAAGGACGGCAAGCTGAAGGCATCCCAATTCTTTTTCTTTTTGATTGACTGCAACATGCTCTCTTGTGGAAAACCTGAGTAATTTTTTGCTTGGATGTATGTGTATATCTTTTCTTTTCCTTCAACTTTATATTTTTCTATTATATTGTAAGGTATATTAAACTTTTATACCTTAACTTTATATTCTTCTATTGTGTAAATTATTGGTCTAAAACATAAATATCCTTGTTAGGCATTTACAACAAGAAATGTTGTATGCTGTACTGTGTATAAGAAGACATAGAAATTTAGAAGTAGATATTTCAGTCTTTACTCATAGAACTCTGCTTATGTTACTTCCAGTTAATTAAAAATAACCAGATGATTCTTACATTGTATGAGCTGTATTTCTCTGCTCCTTTTTTTCTGTTTATCTTGAAAAACAAGAATTCAAAAGTCAGATTCTTTAAAATCTGGCATAAAGAAATACACGTATCTTGTATTACTAAATTAAAAAAGATTGAAAAAAAGATATGGGAACCCAGAAAGAGACTTTTTTATTATACACTATAAAAATTTACAACCTGACAGAAGAGACATTATCTTGCTCCATGAGGAAATGCTGTGTCTTAGCTTAGCATCACTGATATATTTTCCCAGGCCATCTTCTTAACCTTCTAAGCAACCCTCAGTATGAGGGTTGCTGTTTAGTGTAGGTAGTGTTACATAGTTTAAAAAGTCTGCCTATGTCATCACAGCTGTATCCTGTCTGCACCGCTGAATGAGAGCTTTCCCTAAGGAGCCATGGCACTGGAGGGAACAAGGCTAGAGTTTCTCTTCACACCCAGGCACCATCCAGGGTTTCTTTTCCCAGCTGGACTTCAGAGGAAAAAGAGCCATGCGCTGCTCTACACGAGACATGCTGCAGTGTGTCTTTTTAGCTTGATTATGTGAAATGTCAGGGTGGGATTTAGGAAAGGAGGTGCAAACCTTTGCTGTTCTCCTCTCTTGTGCTGTGAAGCCAGATGACAAGGGGTGCTGAGCAGCGCTGTCAACCACTGCCCCAGCCTAGCACAGTGCACAGCTGCATCCAGCATTGAAAGTAACCAGGGAAAAAGTGGTTGAGAGAAATAAAGTCAGAAAATACTTCAAATACTTCACCTCAGGACTGCCTGACACGTATGACACAGAGCCCGGCAGAGCAGAGCGAAGGCAACAACCAGCATTGCCTGGTAGGCTGGCCAGTGGCAAACCATGCCAGAGAATGAAGAATGATGTTATCTGCTGTGACAAAGCTCAATGCTCCACACACACTAAATCTGTATTTACAGAGATCACCTTTTGACTCTGGGGCTGCAGCCTTGCAATCAAGCTGCTCTTGGTGCAGCAAGTCACTAAGCAGGGAAGATTCACTCACCAGTGGGGGTCTGCAAGATCCGAGAAGGAGGCAGCAGAGCAGAGAAATCCACATCCCTAGCTATTGCAAGGTTTGTTGGCATTATCTTGTACAAAGGGTGTAGGCAGATTTCAGCTAGAATTTGCCTTAGTGAGAAGAAATGAGAGGTAAAAAGAGAGGAAGTCTAGGAAAAGCTTGGTTGACTGCTGCAGTACCTGAAGCACCCTGTCCTCCCTGTGTTATGATGAGGGGAGTCTAATGAGATCTTGGGGTTCGACCTATGGATGGAAGTGATCTACCCATGACTCTGTGCAGCACATCAGTCCTGGCCCGTACCCCCTGAGACTTCCTCCCTCATGGGCTGGGTGCTAGCACACTGCGGTCTCTGATGGGCCACGAAGATGATCAGAGGGCTGGAGCACCTCTCCTATGACGAAAGGCTGCGAGAACTGGGCTTGTTCAGCCTGGAGAAGAGGAGGCTCCGAGGAGACCTCATTGCCGCTTTCCAGTATCTGAAGAGGGCCTACAAGGGTACTGGGAGAGGACTTTTTACAAGAGCCTGTAGTGATAGGACAAGGGGTAATGGGTATAAATTGAAATCAGGGAGGTTTAGATTAGATGTCAGGAAGAAATTCTTCACAGAGAGGGTGGTGAGGCACTGGACCAGGTTGCCCAGAGATGTTGTGGATGCCCCATCCCTGGATGTCTTCAAGGCCAGACTGGATGTGGCTTTGAGCAGCCTGGTCTAGTGGAAGGTGTCCCTGCCCATGGCAGGGGGGTTGGAACTAGATGATCTTTAAGGTCCCTTCCAACCCTAACCATTCTATGATTCTATGATTCTATAATGGTACGGAAAGACTGATAAGAGTACAGCATGCGTGAAAAGCAAAGCCAAAGCCTTTGAGCACTACAAAACAAATCTCCACTTTTCATAAAACATTGTAAAATATGTTTGATGCGTGTTTAGTCAAAATACATACATTTGGTTTCTTTCTGTAATTTTGGCTGTAGAAGTGACTTCCAGGTAAGTTCAACTCACAGAAGACACTCTTAGACTAAATTTCAGAACCGAAACAGGAATTCTGGATTGCTTCACACGTCTGCATAGATGCAATACTGTATGACTGGCACACAGCTGCAGTCGATACTTGCAAGCTCTGTATATCTACCTTCTGGGAAACGTGTAGCTGAATATGCTGCCAGGAATCTTTTACACTCTTCCATTTTGCAGTAGGCAAAATTTTCCAGGCAGTTATTTACATGGTGGTATGAGGGCACGGGCATCTAGTAAAGCCAAGAGTTTCAGTGGATGACCGGCAGGATCATCAAAATGACTCAGCACTCAGCCCTGCCAAGGGCACAGATGAGCAGAGACTGGCTCCTGTAAAACTTTAAAGACCCCTACCCTGTTGTTAGCTCAGACTGAGGTTGAAAACCACAGATTTGAGAGGAAAAGCTCCATTATCAGTAACTTTGCAGATGACACAAAGTTGGGTGAAATGTTGATCTGCTGGAGGGTAGGAGAGCCCTGCAGAGGGACCTGGCCAGGCTGGATTGATGGGCTGAGGCCAACTGTATGAGGTTCAACCAGGCCAAGAGCCAGGTCCTGCACTTGGGTCACAACAACCCCCTGCA